>NW_007726879.1:11135-13397 GCF_000696425.1 Galeopterus variegatus
CTTCTTTCTTTCCTTCCTCCCTTCCTTTCCTCCCACTTATGAGTGAAGATATGCAGTATTTCTCTTTCTGTGCTTGCCTTATTTCACCTAACATAATTTTTACCCAAGCTTACTTTCATTGTTGCAAGTGGCAGAATTTCATTCATTTTTATTGCAGAGTAGTAATCCATTGTGTATTTATACCATATTTTCCTTAGTCAGTCATCTATTGATGGACATTTGTGTTGGTTCCATATTTTGGTTATTGCAAATAGAGTTGTGGTGAACATGGGAGTGCAAGCATCCCTTTGACAGGATAACTTCCATTCCTTTAGGTATATACCCAGAAGTGGGATTGCTGGATCATATAGTATATCTGTCTGTAGCTCTCTGAGAAATCTCCACACCGTTTTCAATAAAGGAGGTACTAATTTACAATCCCACCAACAGTGTAGAAGAATTCCCTTTTCTCCACATCCTCTCCAGCATTTGTATTCTCAGTGTTTTTCTCAGTCTAGCTGGGGTGAAATGATACCTAAATGTGGTTTTGATTTGTATTTCCCTGATAATTAGTGATGCTGAGCATTTTTTCATGTACTTATTGGCCATTTGCATGTTTTCCTTTGAAAAATATCTATTCATTTCCTTTGCTCGTTTTTAATTGTATTATTTGGGGTATTTTTTGGGGGGGGTGTTTGTTTCTTTTTTATTCTGGAGAAGTTGTTTGTGTTCTTTGTATATTCTGTATATTAATCCCTTGTTGGAAGTATAGTTTGTAAATATTTTTCCCCATTCCGTAGGTTGTCTTTTCACTCTGTCGATTGTTTCCTTTGTTGTACAGAAGCTTTATAGTTTGATAGAATCCCATTTGTTTATTTTTTTCTTTTATTGCTTGTGCTTATGGGGTCTTATTCATAAGGTCTTTGACCAGTCCTACATCCTGAAGAGGTTCTGTTATGTTTTCTTCTATGAGTTTTATAGTTTTATATCTTACACTTAAGTCTTGGATCCATTTTGAGTTGATTTTGGTATATGGTGAGAGCTATGGGTCTAGATTCCTTCTACTCATTGATATCCAGTTTTCGCAGCACCATTTATTAAAGAGGCTGTCCTTTTCCTGCTGTATGTTTTTGGTGCCATTGTTAAAGATCAGCTGGCTCTAAGTACCTGGGTTGACTTCTGGGTTCTCTACTCTGTTCCACTGGTCCAAGTGTATATTTTTATGCCAGTGCCATACTCTTTCGGTTACTGTAACTTTTTCAGTATAGTTTGAAGTCATGTAGTGTATTGCCTCCTTGTTTTTTTTTTTCCCCTCAGGATTGCTTTGGCTTTTTGGGGTCTTTTGTTTTATCATACATATTTTAGGATTTTTTTTTCTATTTCTCTGAAGAATGCCATTGGTACTTTGATGGGGATTACACTGAGTCTGTAGACTGTTTTGTGTAGTATGGACATTTCAACAATGTTAGTTCTTCCAATCCATGAACATAGAATGTCTTTCCATCTTTTGGTGTCCTCATTAACTTTTATCAGCAGTATTTTGTAGTTCTTATTGTACAGATATTTCACTTCTTTGTTTAGAAATATTCTTAGGTAGCTTTCTTTTGGTCTTGATCTCATTTAGTTCTGCTCTGATTTTAATTATTTCTTTCAGTCTACTAATTTTGGGATTAGATTGTTCTTATTTTTTTTAGATCTTTGAGATTTAACATTTGGTTTTGTTTTTTTTTTTGAAGTCTTTCTGTTCTTTTGATATAAGCATTTATTGCAATAAACTTTCCCTTTAGCAGTGCTTTTTCAGTATCCCATTAGTTTTGGTAAGTTGTACTTGCATGTTCATTAGTTTCAATGAATTTTTTGATTTCCTGCTTTATTTCTTCCTTGACCATTGGCCATTCAGAAGCATGTCGTTTAATTTACATGAATTTGTATAATTTCTATAGTTTTGTTTGTTGTTAATTTCTAGTTTTATTCTATTATAGTCTGAAAATATGCTTGAACTAACATGAGATATATCCTGGAGAATGATCCATATGCTGATGTGAAGTATGTATATTCTGTTTTTGTTGGATGAAATGTTCTGTATATGTCTTTCAAATCCATTTGTTCTAAGTTGTTGTTTAACATATCTCTGCTTATTCTTTGTCCAGATGATCTATCCAGTGCTGAGAGTGGCATGTTAAAGTCACCAGTTGTTGCTGTGTTGAGATCTATCTCTCCCATTAGATCCAACAATAGTTGCTTTATATGTCTGGGTGCTCCAACATTGGGTGCATATATATT
>NW_007726879.1:13666-18911 GCF_000696425.1 Galeopterus variegatus
TCCCATTAGTTTTGGTAAGTTGTACTTGCATGTTCATTAGTTTCAATGAATTTTTTGATTTTCTGCTTTATTTCTTCCTTGACCATTGGCCATTCAGAAGCATGTCATTTAATTTACATGAATTTGTATAATTTCTATAGTTTTGTTTGTTGTTAATTTCTAGTTTTATTCTATTATAGTCTGAAAATATGCTTGACCTAACATGAGGTATATCCTGGAGAATGATCCATATGCTGATGTGAAGTATGTATATTCTGTTTTTGTTGGATGAAATGTTCTGTATATGTCTTTCAAATCCATTTGTTCTAAGTTGTTGTTTAACATATCTCTGCTTATTCTTTGTCCAGATGATCTGTCCAGTGCTGAGAGTGGCATGTTAAAGTCACCAGTTGTTGCTGTGTTGAGATCTATCTCTCCCATTAGATCCAACAATAGTTGCTTTATATGTCTGGGTGCTCCAACATTGGGTGCATATATATTTATGATCATTAATCTTCTTGCTGCATCAATCTTTTTATCTTTATATAATGTCCTTCTTTGTCTCTATTTATAGTTCTCTTTTTATAGTTTGAAGTCTATTTTATCCTATATAAGTATGGTAACTCTTGCCCATTTTTTGTTTCTGTTTGCATGGAATGTCTTTTTCCATCCCTTCATTATTAGTCTATATGTGCTTTTATTGCTGAAGTGAGTTTCTTGCAGGAGGCATAGAGTTGGGTCTAGTTTTTTAATCCATTCAGCCATTCTATATCTTTTAATTGCAGAATTTAGTCAATTTACACTCAGTGTTGTTATTAAATGTTATTGCCTTATTCCTAACATTAATGGAATTTTTTATACATTTAAATACTATGTATATAAGTATTGTATAAAAGTTGAAAAAATTAAAACCAACATTTAAAAAAACAAATTGTTGACTAAAAATAACTAAAAGCCATCAAAAACTTTAATCTATATTTATAAATTTAACATGGCTGCTTTTTAGAACATTTCAGACACCTTAAGTTGCAGACAAATCATAAACAAAATAGGCCAGTATTCATTATAACACTTACATTGAGATGAAAATAATATTAAGGATTATATTAAATTCTTCATTATCTCCATGTGTTCTAATATCTTAGAATTACAGTACGCTAACCCATATTTATGTCCATATCTTTGGTATTATATTGACCTTGTCAGACCCAAGCAGAAAAGACAACTTCTTCATCCAAGCCAACATTTTAAGCTCTGAGTTAAGAAATTATTGATTCCTGGGGAAGATGTAGGATTTGCTAGCAAATTTAAACCTTGACCAGTCAGCCGACCAACTTCTTAGAGTCAAACTCCATGTTTACCTCATTGGGTTTTTTTGAGCTCATAGATTTTAAAAGACTATACTTCTAATGAAAGTCAGTTCTTTTTGCTTGTGTTCTCTTTTAGCATTGCTTTTCAGACATTACTTGTGCCAATTGGACTGTCATTATTTAAATATTGACCTGGCCAGTTCATACTATCAAAAAATCCTGCCTGTCTTGTTGAATAGCTCATTCTAATTAATAGTGTAATTCTGAAGTTTTAGTTCCCAGATCACAACTATATCTAACAAATCAACTTCCCAATTCAGAATATTTTATTCATTTATAGTCTTTGGGAAACATAGTTTGACCCTTTTTCCTCCTTGTCACCTGTTTAATAACTCAGAGATTTTAATAGCCATAAATTATTTGCTAATTCATCTTCACACGTTGGACCCTGCATCACATATTGCAATAGTTATTGATATTCAACTCTGTACCCCACAGGTTCACACAGTCAGCTATGTTGCACTTACAAAAGAAAAATAAATAAATAAAAAGAAAAATATCTGGGGGAAAAAAAGAGCTGGACCTTAATTCTCCTTTTGTTGAGTGTGAGCATTATTGACTTACTTGTGACAATTAAATTGAGGCAGAAGTGATGGTTTGTAACTTTGGAAACTAGGTTGCAAAAAGTCACTGTGGCTTCCATCTTGATGGCTCTGTCTCTTACTTTCTTTTGGGAAAAGCCAAAAGCCAGGAGCAATTGAAAGGGAACTGAGGCCTGTCGATATTGATGCCTGTTAGCTTAGAAGCAAGCAGATCCCTCAGCTACAGTGGAACCTTGAGATGACTGGGGCCTGATCATAAACAAGAACTACTATGATAAGCTGATCATAAACAAGAACTACTATGGTAAGCCACTCATAGATTCCTGCTCCTTTGAAACTAAAATAACAAATGTTTCTTCTTTTAAGCTGCTAAGTTTTGAAGGAATTTTTACACAGCCATACATAATCAATATAATGACACTGGTGCTGATGAACACTTGCAGAGATTGAGATGACCACTGATACACTTACTAGTTCTTCTTGTTTTGAATCTATATCCTGCTTTTGCCATAATTCATCTTTAAAAAGATGCAGCATATTATATATAATGATATCCTTTATGTGATATTGATATTACTTTATTATATATTATATAAGTTTAGTACATATTATATGTCAGATTTTATATGTCATAAGTTATACTTTTTCATGTAGTTTGTATTATGAAGTTCTCCTGCCTTTTGATGGATTCAACATATTCTGTAACCTAAAATTATCAATCTCTTTCATATGCCTAAATAGTTGCAACTTGGAAAAGGGGTGGCTATCATTTTTGGCTTTTCTGCAATAACCCAGATATCTTTGAGAGTTTCATTTTTTGACTTGATATCACCCAAACTTTCTTACAACAGATTTCATTATAACACTTACATTGAGATGAAAATAATATTAAGGATTATATTAAATTCTTCATTAGAACTTTCTTACAACAGAATGCTTCAAACCCATCTTATTTTGTAGAGGTGGAGGAGGGGCCATGATATGGAATGATACTTAAACCTACAAGCTACATTACTTGCTTTCTCTTAGCTCATTGCCCAGATTCCTGTAAGTCTCCTTCCATCTTTTCAGTTAAGTCTGCATAATGCCGCCTCCATAAAAAAAAAAAAAAAAAAAAAAAAAAAAAAAAAAAAACTTTCCAGGCTCCCCTTTCTATTCTTTTCTTATGGCACTCATACATATGTGAGATATATATCTTTTTTGTATTTTGGAATTTGATAATGTATTTTTTAAAAACTTGATCTATGGAAACATATTACCTATTTTTCTGAAATAAGTAAGTCAATTTAAATTATGAAGCAAAAGATTTCCAACAAACAACAAAGTGAATAATTATTCCGCACATGAAAATAGGTGCAGTTTGAAGTTTTATGATTTAAAAATCAAGAAAATTCCCCGAGTCACTTCCCAATGCCCTGGACTACACTGAAAATAATAGTAGTTAAGATTTACTGAAGACCTGCGATGTGCGCCGCACAGCACTCCGTGCTTTATTTGTGTCTTCTTATTGAGATTACCCTATGAGGTTGCTACCGATATTATCCTTACTTTGACTGAAGAAATTGAGTCAGACAGAGACTTAGCCACTGGCCCGAGGTCACAGAGTCAGAGCGGAGTCAGAATTTGAACAGTCTGAATTCTCAAATCCATGACCTTGACTTCTATGCTATGATATTAGACTACCAGTAGATTTCTGGAAAAATCTATGTCATGACTATGACAAAGTTTGCAGGCACATTTTGACAGACACATATTTTTATCATTTGTATAGAAATCTAATTTATCTAGAAATAAAGAGATTATAGAAGTTTCAAGTAAAAAGAAAGCTTTTGCTATTCATCTATTCAGGAAAAAATATCTTTAAACTTGGAGTATATTTGGAAATATCTAAATGATAACAAGGGAAAACACATTTGTCCCAGCAGTCGAATAATCCTGAGGGAAGGGTGTTCCAATAGATTCATTTTTATTACATTTGTCTTATAGTAAAAGGTTGATGATTTTTTTTTTACTTTTTTATTATTTATAGCTTTTCAAAGGTAAATTTGTGTTTGCCCTCCTCATTTTTCACATTTTATGAAAATCAGCAGCTGCAGGGAATACAGTGTATATATGAGATATGTATATGCTGTGTTGCAAATTGTAAGTATCAACATCACAACCCAGAAAATACAAATTAGCTTAAAGGAAGGAACAGGAATGACTTGAGTATAGGCTTCAAAAAAATAACTCTCTTGCTTCAGATTTTTGAATTAATTCTCTCTTAGCTGATACTTTTTGTGCCACAAAAGACTACATTAACCTTGAAAGCGTAAGATACTTTGTCCCCACGCAATATCAGCCTCGATTTTAGACAGTTTACAAACTGTTTTTCTTTTTTATTATTATTTTTACGATACATTACACTATCAGTTCTATAAAGTTGGTAAGTTGGATTACAAATGTTAAGGTGGATCTTTTCTTTTTAATTAGCTTCTTCGTTTATCATATCTTTATGTCTTTTTACTCTTCCCGAACTAAAAAGAGCATTCATCAGTAGTTTTACAGAAAAAATATAGAACTCAAAATTTTAAATTTTTACCTTTGAAATGCAAAACATACAGATGAAAATGAATAATTCAGTGAATCACCCACGTGCCTTAAAGACATCTAGTTATTTACATTTACTTGGCGTTAGTTTAGTCATCACTAGCAACTTTCAGAAAAGGGGTATGAGAGGAAAAACTAGTCTCTCTCTGTCTTCCTGTCTCTCTCTCTCTCTCTCTCTCTTTCTCTCTTTTCCCTCTCCCTTCCCTCACTTTCTCTTTTCCTTCACTGTCATTTCCTTTTACTCCCTCCTTTAGTTTGCGGATGTATTGCTTTCCACAAATGTAACAAGCCCATAATTTCTTACAGATTACCTTACATTATCACTTGCTTAACAGAGCGAAATAAAGAAGCTGTTGGATAAAGTCCCACTTCATTTGCATATTTTAAAAGTTTTCTTTTAAGTTGTTCTAAATATTTTGGTAGATTTAATACAATTCCTTCATTTTAACATTCTTCCATATCCAAAAGCAAATCAAAGAATTCAGACACTGGCATCTTGAATATGGACTCTTTTGCAAACTGTCCTATTCATGCTCATCCCATTATTCTTATTATTATTTTATAAATTGCAACAAATAGATGCAGTTTGAGATTTTATGATTTAAAAATCAAAAAAGTTGCCAACTTCCGGGGAAGTTGCATCAATCCCAAATACATATTAAAAATGATTAATTGGGATATTTTTAATCTGAATTTATAAAAACCACACATAAGGCAAAAACAATTCATCATCTATAGGCTTAAGCACAGCAAGATGAAGTCCTT
>NW_007726879.1:20140-21400 GCF_000696425.1 Galeopterus variegatus
CAATTCATATGTTGAAGCCCTAACACCCAATGTAATTGTATTTGGAGATAAGATGTTTAAGTAGGTAAGTAAGGTTAAATGAGGTCATAAAGGTGGGAGCCTAATTCAACAGGATCAATGTCCTAATAATAGGAAGAGACAACAGAGACCTCTCCTTCTCTTTGAGTGCACAGAGAAAAGGCCATATAAAGACACAGGAAAAAGGCATTAATCTGCAATCCAAGAAGAGAGGCCTCCCAGAAACTAAACCATGTTGGCACTTTGATCTTGGACTTTCAGGACCCAGAATTGTGAGAATATAAATTTCTGTTGTTTAAACCACCCAGTCTGTGGCATTCTGTTATGGCACCCTGAGAAGACTAATATCATCCACAACATTTTTAAAGTTTGTCATGTTAATAACATGACATGTTAATAACAAACTTATTATACTATTTTTCTTTTTAAATGAACCTTTCCCTTGATCCTACATCTCCCCTTAGCCTGCATCCTTTTTCTCTGACCCCTGTTATAAGCACACCATATGTGGTGGTGCTTAGTCATAACTTTAGAATCAGGAATGTGATGGAGTCTACTGGTACTGATTTGTGAAAGTTTATTGGTTTTTTGGTTGTTTTTTGGAATTTTGTGAGATGATTTTAAAANCATATTCTGTTGTTCATGTTCGAGAATACCAGCCCTGATTCAAGAATACCAGGAGGTAAGCATCCCTGGCCAACTTGGAGGCTGTTTACCACAAACCTTAATAAGTTTAATTAGCATAGCTAAACTTCAGTTTCCTTTTCTTTAAATAAAATAGGTGTCAGGAAACTTTTTCTGTAAAGGGCCAAATAGTAAACATTTTAAGATTTGTGGGCCATATAGTCCCTGTTGCAACTACTTAGATCCTTTGTAGCACAAAAGCAGCTTATAGATGACACACAAATGAAAATGTACACTGTGTTCCAATAAAACTTTATTTACCAAATAAATTTGGATTTGATCCACATAATGTAGCTTGCTAATCTGTGAATTAGATTACTTTAGATTACTGCTGATATTTCTGTCATTTTAGAAATTCTAGTTCTATATTATTTGTATAGGTTATAGAATTTCCATTCCATATAATTTTAAGATTGTTAACACATTGTATAGATATAAGGATCTTAAAAAATATTAAAGATATACTCTTGTTATGGGCCAAATTATGTCCCCTCCCCCAATTCATATGTTGAAGCCCTAACACCCAATGTAATTGTATTTGGAGATAAGATGTTTAAG
>NW_007726879.1:21853-28489 GCF_000696425.1 Galeopterus variegatus
ATTTGTGAAAGTTTATTGGTTTTTTGGTTGTTTTTTGGAATTTTGTGAGATGATTTTAAAAATAATCCATTATTAAATAATTCATTATAAAATGAGAAAACTATTATCATCAGTACTGAAGCTGATAGACATTTCAGTTTAATAAATATAGCATTATGCATAAGCAATTAGCAGGAGATCACACATCACATTTTAATGACAATACTCACACATGTATTGGAAAAATAGTTAGTGGATTGTGATGTGATTCCGTTATATAATCATGATTGAATTTCAATTGTAGGTTGTCTACAGATTCAAGATTTTGACACACACACACACAAAAAAAGTCAACAGAAGTGTCCTGGGTGAATTAGTTGTTTATATGGAATTTACAATAAAATGTACTTTTATCTTATCATTATTAATTTGGACATTGGGTGCTACAAATATTTTATGTGTACACACATATTTTTGGAAAGTCATTTATTAAGCATTTATCAGTACATTCTTGCTTAGATTTATCTTTTATTCCTCTCTTTACCTTATACTCTATATCTAATCAATCAGCAAATCCTGTTATCTCTACCTTCAGAACAGATCCCAAATCCAAACACTGTATCCACCTTGACTGCTACTCCAGTGACTGCTAATACAGTAGTCAGAGGCATAGTCGACTTTCCCTAGGGTACTGCAATAATGTTTTAACTGTTAAGGTTTCTGTTAGTTATTCTTCCCTAGTTATATTTAATTTTCAGCATAGAAATCTGGGTGATTCTTTTAAAGTTCTTATCAAATCACATTAGCACCCTGCTTGAAACTCTTCGTGTTAAGGTTTCTGTTAGTTATTCTTCCCTAGTTATATTTAATTTTCAGCATAGGAATCTGGGTGATTCTTTTAAAGTTCTTATCAAATCACATTAGCACCCTGCTTGAAACTCTTCAATGACCTTTCGGCACAACTAGGTAAAAGGTCTTCAATGGGACTTCCAGAGAATAATCTACTCCTACATCACTTTTGTCCTGTCCACTTTATTTTTTTAATTTTTTTATTCCCTTTAGCCACTTGAACTTTTGCTGTTCTTCAGACATCCCAGGTTTATTTCTCCTCAATTATCTGATTAGAAAGCTCTTTCTTAATGATGCTCACCTTTCTTTCATTTAGCTCTTCATGTAAACATTTTATTTTTAGTAGGATCTTCTCTGACCAGAATAATTAAAATGTTATCCCTTAATACCTTTTACAATGCTATATTTGATATTTAGTTCTTATTTACTATCTTATGTATTACTTTTCTTCTCTATAAGAAGATAAACTTCATGAGGTCAGGAGCATGTGTGTGTGTGTGTGTGTGTGTGTGTGTGTGTGTGTGTGTGTGTTTGCTGCCATATCTCCAGGGCCTAGAATTATATCTCAATAATAGGTAGTTCAAACTTTCTTTATTAGTCCGTTGACCATTATAATTAAAAGGTAACTTCCATTAGGCAATAGACAAATTCTATTTTTGTTTATCCCTACACCCACAGCATCCAAAGCAGTCCTTGGAATTTAACAGATAAGTTATAAATATTTGTTGCATGAATATATAATTTTTTTTCTATAGTAGTATGGAGAATGCCACATGCCAATAGACTCATTTTTTCTACTGTTGAAACCTTATTACTAAACATAATCTTGATTATTAAATAACCCTCTCTATATTAAAGAATTTAACCTGGTCCAAAGAAAGGTCAACCACCCCTACCTGACAGATCTCCAGTGAAGACTTAAGGTTTGTGTGAGCTTTCCTGGTTGGCAATACTCTGTGTGCAGTCACACATCGATGCCGGGGAAGTAACACTGTCCACAGGGAGAGGACAACAGAAACTCCATGTTAGGTACTTCTCTTGGACTCTTCCCTGTGTGCTTCCTCCCTTGGCTGATTTTAACCCTCATCCTTTTCTGACAATAAACTATAATCATGAATATAACAGTTCTCAGTGAGTTCAGTGACTCCCAGTTAATTGTCAAGTCTGGGGAGGTTTGGAGGAACCCCTTAAACTTGCAATTGGTGTCAAAATGGTGGCATGCCCTCTAGCTGTGTACCACAATGTTACTTATTTATAGAATATGAAGATTCTACAGTACAGGCTTTTGTTTATTTTTATTTTAATCTCAGATGGATGCAGTAGTGCACAAGCCAGATTCCACTTCTCAGACGAGGCATTTTTCCTCCTAGCTGTTGGGAGTGTGGCAGGCTAAGTCCATTACAACTAGAAAACTAGAAAATGAGCAACATTTAATAAAATATATACGAGAACTGCACACTGGAACTAAACAACATTGTTGAGAACAATAAAAGAAGACTCAAGTAAATGGAGAGATAAATTCATATATTGGAAGGCACTAATTTTTAAGTTATCAGTTCTCTCCAAACTGATTTTATAGATTTAATATGTTTCCATTTAAAATCTCAGGAGGCTTTTTATAAGAACTTAAAAGTTTACTCTAAAAATTACACCGAAATACAATGACTCATAACAAAGACGGACAAAGTATGTCCTGCTATTTAAGTAAGGATATTTTTTACTTGAACATATCCATACTCATTAATTTATGTACTTTGTTCTACATCTGCAGGGTCGAGTAGTTACAACAGAAATCACATGGCCCACAAGCATTACCTATCTGGCCTTTTACAGAAAAAGTTTTCTGAAGTCTGATCTACAATAATAAACACAAAGTTGAAATAATATAAGAAAGAAAAACGATATATATAGTTATATTTCAAGATGTACTGTTATGCAGAGATTGTCAAGCTCTATGCTAAGTACACTCGGGGCCAAATAATTCTTTGTTGTTGGAGGCTGTCCTGTGCATTTGGGATCATGTGCAGCACACCTGGCCTCTATCTGCTAGATGATAGCACCCTCCTTCCAAGTTGTCACAACCAAAAATTTCTCCAGACATTGTCAGATAACCCTTAGAGAGAAAATTTGTTCCCAGTTAAGAACCAATACCATTAGTTTATTAGTTTACAGTAAGAAAGACAATGTTGCATTGGCATAATGATAAACGTGTAGATCAATGGAACACTTAATGGTCAATTGATCTTTAATGATCAATTGATCTTCCACAAAGGTGCTAAGGTAATTCAATGGAGAAAATGATAGTTTTGTAATAAAAAATGTTGCTGGAAGTATTGGATATTTATATGGGAAAATGAATCTTATCCCTTCATTCAAACCATGCACAAAAATTAGCTTGAAATTAATCATAAACTTAAATGTAAGAGTGAATGTAAGACCATTAAAATTCTGTAAGAAACTATAGGAGAAAATTTTTGTGACCTTATGGCAGGCAAAGATGTTTGACATAAGATAAAAAGCATGAAACATTAAAAAAAATGATCAATAAGACATCGCCAACATTTAAACATCTGGTTGTTTGATGGAAACCATTATGAAAATGAAAAAGTGAAATGCAACACAAGAAAACCTGTATGCAAATGATCATAGCTTTATTAATCATAATATCCAGAAATTTGATACAGCCCAAATGTTTATTATTTGTTAAATACAGAAACTATTCAGCTATAAAAAAGAATGAGGTTCTGATACTCAAAACAACATGTTAGGTCAAAATAAATCATGTTAAATGAAAGAAGCCAGACTCAAAAGGCTGCATACCATATGAGTCCATGTACATAAAATTCTTGAAAATGCAAAGGTTTAAGGACAGAAACAGAACAATGACTTGCCTGTGACTAGGAGTATGGCAAGTGTATTAAAAGCAGAGGGGCCCAAGGAAACTTATTTCAGAGTGATGGAAATGTTCATCAGTTGTGATGGTTTTACAACTGTGCATATATTTATCAAAACTCGTCAAAAAATATACTTAAATGGGTGTAAAGTGTGTCTCCACCACACTGGTGAAAATGAATAAGATTAAAAAATTAGAAGAAAAGAGACAGAAATCATTTAAAATGCTGGTAATGTGATCATATATGTGTAAAACGCCATATAAGCAACAAAATAAAATTAACAGAATAGTGCAAGTAGTAAGACACATAATTAACTTACAAAATTACTACTATTCTTTGGCACTAAAATAATTAACTTAATTATTTTTGAGTATTATTAGTAATACTTATAATTAGTACTATTGATAATACTGACAATGTATTAGGTAAATAAAATGTCAAAAATAAAGAAAAATACCTTTGTGGCCTTGGACTAGAGAAAGTGTTCTCAAACTGACACAGAGTTGTATAAAAACAAATGGAAAAAAGTTTACTGATTTGACATAATAACTAAAGATTTTTGTTCAAAAATATAAATAAATTATAAGATGGGAGGTAGACTACAAAACAATTTTGCACCATCTAATGGGAAACAATCAAAATAATACATTAATCTTACGAAAAAAATAGAGAACAGAACTATGGCTATTAGAGATGGGAAATGAGAGGAGAAGGGAGGTTGGTGACAAAGTAGTTAAGGGTCACAAAGATTGATTGTTTTGTAAACATGAGTATACCTAATTATCCAGATTTGATCACCACATAGCCATGTTTTGATATTCGATTCTGTATCACACACACACACACACACACACACACACACACATATAATCAATTATCTTTCAATGAAAACTGTCAAACACACAATCAATTATCTTTCAATGAAAACTGTCAAAAAATATTGCCAAATAATTGATAGATTATACAAGAAAACTTTGCAAATCAATGAGAAAAAAATATTAATATGCAGAAGATTCACAGAATGTGAGAACTGAATGGCTAATATGTGAAAATATAGACCATTATAACTGAGTTAGTTTATTATAACTAAAAGAAATATGGAAAATAAGACAGAGATGGAAAACTGGACACTTAGTAGCAGATATATTTAATAAATAAACCACATAGCATCAAAATATGAGCCTGCAATACAGGCTGAAAAGGTGTAGTAAGAGATGAAGGAAAACCAGGAGAAAGATATTTTATAAAAGCCAAGGGGAGAAATGCTTCTAGAAGGAAAAAGTCTTTATATTGTCAAAAATGACTGAAAGGCCATGAAAGACAACAGCTGATGAATATTGGTTTCATTTAGCAACTTTTGGTTGAGTCATAAAGATGGAAGTCTGATTCTCTTGGGCAGAAAATAATATTTATTGAGCATTTACCATGTGCCAGGTTCTTTCCTGAACTTTAATTAGATTAATTTATTTTGCATTATAAACATGTGAGGTTGTTGTTATTTTTACACCGTTTTATTTGTGAATGAACAAAGCACAGTGTAATGCAATAATAAAAAGATCTTATCCCACAATAACTGTTCATGGTAAAAATAACAAGTTGTATTGAGCAAATTATAATAATATCTTATAAAACAAATTATATGTAAAGTTGCAAAAAATGAAAGGTAAAAATTCATAAATAAAGCATAGCATTGACTCTGAGCCATACTTGGTGATAAATGAATTAAAGAGAATTTTGGGAAACACAAATAAAATAGTTCTTGAAGAATGTGTTTGTTTGCTTATGCAGTTGCTTTTAAAACAACTGAAGCCTAAGTGAACTTTTCTCAGGTGAACCCATCGGTCTTCCTTCTAAGCAAAAGGAGAATAAGTTTACCTTCTTGATGACACTGGGTTGCGGCCCCTACAAATGACCAGAAGGGATTTTATTTCACCAGATCGAAGTTTTTTATAGTGATTTTTTACCTTCACAAAAATAAATCTTGCAAAACAAACCTCTGCATTTGTCTGCTATCAATCTCGTAGACCATAGAGATGAAGAAAATAAAGAGCAGTGAGTACACGATGTCTAATGAGAATTTTTTAACTTGTGTAAAGTACATTTGAGAATATTTCTTCTTAGAAGTGTCTATCCAAAATGCTCATTCTCAGTGGGCTATTGCTACTATGGATTTGCTCTGTGGGAAGAGGTTGGGGTGTGCATATGTGTAGTTTCATGATGCATAAATCTACTCGAGTGTCATAGCAAGGGTGGGGACAGGGGCAGCAGTCTGGGACAGGGGCAGTAGTCTACACCAGGTGCAGGCAATAAGAGAGATGAAAAAATCTCTTGTATTTAAAAAAAAATAATAAAACTGACTAAAATTCAGTGTACTTCTTTCAACATCACTTTTCATTAGAAATTCTAAATAATGTCAGTGACACAGATTTTCTCTGTGAATATTTTCTTTTTTTTTTTTTTGTCTTTTGTCTTTTTCCGTATCCGGCCATGGATCGCAACCCTCAGTGTTGCCCCCGTACCGGACCGGGGACCGGCAACGGGATCGCAACCCTCGGCGTTGCTCCCGCGCCTCACTCAGCCAGTGAGCGGGAACCGGTCTGTATGTGGGATCTGAACCCTCGGGCGGGAGCGCTGCCACACTTCCCAAGCGGCGCACTATCCAGTGCACCACCGGGCTGGCCCCAATATTTTCATTTTTGATTTGAAATGAAGGTAATTCCTGAGTTACCACTGAATTTTTATGATTTGATATAAATGCAAATTTAAAACTTGCACATTTCAATATTTCCCTTAATAGTCTTTGCATTCTACATAGCAGTTAATTCTGAAAACTCAGTTATTCACTCAAACTCCAATCAAGCAGGTCAGCTGCACACATTTGTTTCAAGAGTCATTTGTGCTGGTACAAGATAGA
>NW_007726879.1:28964-33651 GCF_000696425.1 Galeopterus variegatus
GTTTTATTATAATATTCAAAAGCATTTTATTATAATGTTACAATAAAATTGTTGTAATACTTTTAAATATGTTTAGTAGAATCTAAAAAACATTGTGATTTTATAGTCATCTCCTTACTCCTTATTTTGATTGGACTCAAATTGCTAATTATGCCCCCATTAGAATATTGTGGCAATATATTTTTATATGTTATTCATTTTTAATTATATTTTGTGCAAAAAAGTTAAAATTTAATTATCTTTGGATTGTAAGGTAAGACTCCATTTTTTCTGCATTGAGTTATGTTATAGTTATTAATATGCAATTCATCAAAATTACGAATGTTATAAAATTTAGATAAATCATTACTTAACATAAACTATAATATTATTAACATATTTTAGTGAGATGGATAAATCTGTCCCCAATATATCTATTCATGATATTTCATATTAATAGAATAAATTGGGTTTCAGCAGCAATTGTTCCTTTTTTTTTCTTTTTTTTAGATGTATATCCTTCTGTCACTTACGCAATTCATTAATTATAATGTCCTCCAGGTTTATCCACGTTGTTGCAAATGGTAGAATTTCCTTCTTTAAGGCTGAATAACATTCCCTTGTATGTATATACCATATTATCTTTATTCATTTTTCTGTCAATAGGCTTTGATTTTCAATAAATTAGTTATCGTGGATAGTGGTACAATAAACATGGGAGTGCAGCTATCTCTCTGAGATTCTGATTTCAATACTTTTGAATATATATCCAGAAATGGAATTTTTGAATCATGCAGTACTTCTACTTTCAATTTTTTGAGGAACATTCATACTGTTTTACCTACACAATGTAACCATTATGTATTCCCACCAATGGTGTATATGCATTCCCTTTCTTCCATATCCTTGCCAATACCTGTTATCTTTGGGGTTTTGGGATGCTAGTCACGCTAACTGGTGTGAGATGATATCTCATTGTGGTTTTGATTTGCATTTTCCTAATGATTAGTGATGCTGAGCATCATTTCATAAACCTATTGGCCATTTATATGTTTTCTTTGGAGAAATCTTTATTCAAGTCCTTTGCTCATTTTAAATGAGGTTACAGGTTACTTGGGTGTTTTTGTTTTTGTTTTTTCTTTTTTTCTGCTATTGAATTGTAGGATTCCCATATATATTTTGAATATTAACCCCTTACTAAATATCTGGCTTGCAAATATTTTCTTCCATTCTGTATGTTGCCATTTTACCCTGTTGATTGTTTCTTTTGCTATGTAGAAGTATTTTTTTTAGTTTGATGTAGTCCAACTTATCTATTTTGGCCTTTGTTGCTTGTGCATTCCATGTCAAATTTAAGCTATCATTGCCAAGACCAATGTTTTCCTCCTATCTTTTCTTCCAAGAGATTTACTGTTTCAGGTCTTATGTTTATCTTTTAATTAATTTTGAGTTTATTTTTGTGTATGATGTAAGATGGGTTCAATTTTATTATTTTGAATGTGGATATCCAGTTTTGCCAACACAATTTGTTGAAGAGTATATCTTTTCTCCATTGTGTTCTCTTGGCATTCTCGTCAAAGATCAGTTGGCTGCATGTGTGTGGGTTTAACTCTTGGCTCTCTATTCTGTTTTTTTGGTCTATGTCTGTCTGTATGCCAGTACCATACTGTATACTCTTTTGGTTCCTACAACTTTGCAATGTATTTTGAAATCAGGAAGTGTAATGCCTTCAGCTTTGTTCTCCTAATTTTACATTTCTTGGCTTTCAATTTTCATGTTTCTTTCTCCATTATTTCTACTACCTTCTGGTAGAGTTTTTAATCTGTTGTTTCACCTGACATATTTTTCATTTCTATTTATTATAAGGCAAAACATAAATAAATAAAAATAAAAATAATAGGCTTAATTGTCCCTGTTGAAAATAAGGGAAAAGATTTCTCTTTGTCAACCTAAATAACAAACAGGAAAAGATTCTCCAAAAATAATGTGTTTATTCGTGAATAAGCAGAAGCACTGCAGTGTGGAATGTGGGTTTTGGTTACAACATATGTGGCTAAGAACCCCTGAGGGAGTCTTTCTAATAGTTCTTATTATAGGCATATGTGCATAAAACCATCCTTCTTAACCTCCCAGCTTTGTTTATTCATTTTTGTTAGGGTTTAACATGAGTGAGTCTATTTTAATTCTGACAACTTCTACACCTTCTTTACTTTTTCTTAGAGCATTTATTTTAGAAAACTTATAATTGTACATATGTTCTTCTTTCTTTGAAATGTATACAAATTCTTTTGAAAGTTAGATGTGGACTTTTTTGTTTTGTTTTGTTTTGTTTCAGCATTATGACCCAGAAATGTCTTTCTCAAGGACCTAGGAGCCATCTCTTTGAAATGTAAATTCAACATAGATAACACTCCTATTTTCCAGGTTCTATTGGAGGGTAGGAGCTTACCTTTGGTGAGTATCTTGCTCCAATTTGCAAAACTAACTCCCATTTAAAGATATGAGAAGATTGGTTCTCCTTTGAATAAAGCCAGTTAGCTAACACAGATGGTCTCCCCAATTACCAAGAATATGTTAGGATACACTATGTGTGACAAATGTGGCCAAGTCCTCTTACTTGAGGACAAGTTGTTGTTTATCTTGAAAACATTTATTATGGGTCAGATCTGCTTGGCCTATATTAGTGTGAGATTTCTTTGTCTCTTAAGTGAATTGCCTGTGATGCACATCACATTCTGGCTTAAGGGTTATTCAGTAATAAAAATGTCCTTCTCTACTACCTTTTTGGAGAGGATTTCTGGGTTGGGAGAAGATTTTGTTTTTAATTATACTTTGTTGGCATTATCCTACCATTTATCCCATCTATTGTGCTAAGTTTAATGTATATATGTATATAAATTTATATACATGTATACAAATATATGTGTATATTTGTGTGCTTACATATAGAAATGAAGTACACACACACACATTAATATTCCACTTGTTTCTTTTTATTTCTTATTCTTGTTTTATTTTGCTAATATTTTACCTGTACCCTTAAGAGAAATCTAATTTTTAATTACCTGCCTTCCTCTTCAAATAACTTTTCTTCAGTGGAATATGTTATTCAGTTTGTTGTATGTCTCTTAATGTATTTATGCTCTTTAGTTTGTGTGTATGAGTTTGTGCTATCGTGGTGGGATCAGCCACTTTGGTAATAATAATGATCACATTGACCCAGGCAGGCAGGAGAACAGGCCATCCACCCACCCAGACCAACACCCCACCCACACAGAAGGCAGGATCCCATGCTGTGCCACTGCCTACAGGGGAGGCACTCAGGCAGGCAGGAGAACAAACCAGCAAGCTGCCCAGATCCCTGCCCCACCTGAACAGAACGTAGGACACTGTACCACACTGCCACTGATGGGGGAAGTACCCAGGCAGGCAGGAGAACAGGCCAGCCACCAACCCAGACCTCCGTGCTATGCTGGTGTTTACAGGAGAGGCACCCATGAAGGCAGGAGAGGAGGCTATCCACCCGCCCAGACCCAAGCCCCACCAGCACAGAAGGCGGGACCCTGTACTGCACCATCACCAATGAGGGAGGCACCCAGGCAGGCAGGCAGAACAAACCAGCAAGCTACCCAGACCCGTGCCCCACCTGCACAGAATGCAGGACCCTGTACTGCACTGCCACTGATGGGGGAAGTACCCAGGCAGGCAGGAGAACAGGCCAGCCACCCACCAAGCCCTGCCACACTGGCACAAAAGGCAGGGTCCCACAGGCTGTGCCATGACCTTGAGGCTTCACACACAGCTTCCGTGGAGGTGGTCCACAAAAGCCACCACCACAGCTAATACTGTTTCAAAGACTGCTCACTGCCTTTGTAACATCCATGACCACCATGCAGGTGGTCCACCTCATATTTCACTTCATTGACACAGAGAGAGTCACTGGAGGAGACTGGAACAAGAGGAAGAAGCTTTCTCCTCAAAGTCCACTCCAGAGTAATAGAAGAAGCAACTGATCTACCAGATGAACAGAAATCAATATAGAGATACTAGAAATATGAATAAATCAGAAAATATAACACCACCAAAGGAATTCAGTGACTCTCAAGCACCAGACCCTCTAGAACAGAAAACACTTAAAATGACTGAAAAGGAATTCTGAGTAACTCAATCAGATAAGAGAGGACTTTGTAAGATGACACAATGAAATCAGAACAAATATCCAGGATATGGAGAATGAAATTTACGAAGAGATTAATACCTTAAAAAACAGTGTATCAGAACTTCTGGAACTGAAAAACACATTCATGAAATAAAAACACAACCAAGAGCTTAAGCAGCAGATTAGAACTAGCAGAAGAAAGAATTTCAGAATGTGAGGATGGTCTTTATGAAACAACCCAGGCAGACAAAAAAAAAAAAAAAAAAAAAAAAAAGTTTTAAAATGAGAAATGTCTAAGAGAGCTAGCAGACAACCTTAAGTAAACAAACATCCAAATCATGAGTGTTCCCGAAGGGGAGGAGAAAGGCAAAGATATTGAAAATCTGTTCAATGAAATAATAATGGAAAACTTCCCAGGTATAGGGGAGAGACCCAAACCTTCAGATCCAGGAAGCTTAAAGATCCCCAAACAGTTTCGATCCAAATAGATCCTCTCCAAGACATATTATAGTCAAACTGGCAAAGCTCCAAGACAAGGAGAGAATCCTA
>NW_007726879.1:33661-36778 GCF_000696425.1 Galeopterus variegatus
TGGGAATCCCACGAGCTTGCAGTTTGTGTAGATGTGATGGTAGTGTTGTGTGGACTCTTTCCTCTAGCTTCATATTTGGACCCTAACTAGTTGCAATTAGTGTCAGAAGTTTTTGGCAGACTTGGCAGTCTGGAGGACTGTGCCCTCAACTGCCCAGTTTGGCTAAATTCAGGCACTACCTGTCCACTTATTTTCACCCAGGGTGTTCGATTGATTTCCATGATTACTGAGGAATTTAGAATCTGTAGCTTTACCCTTCCCTCTCAGAAATCATTTATTTGCTATTCCCCTGAGCTCCTCCAAACTGCTTTACCATAGCAAGTCACACATGTGAAAATTGTTCAGTAATTCTTATGTCTAAATAAGGAATTCCAAATATGCAAGCTGATTATTGACCCTCAGCCTTGTTCTCCTATTAATCTTTAATGATTAATAAAGCTGATAGTATAATTTCTATCTTTCTGAATACTTCCCCCCGCCCCACAGTTATCAACTTACACTATACTCTTTCTCAGGAAAGGGGTATTTATTTAGTATTCTCAACCACAATGTATGACAATTATTTCTGGGTAAGATGCTTCCTTCAGGCTAGAGTTTAATCTATGTATCTTTGTGTCTATGTATATTTCTATCATCTATCTAATATCATCTATCCATCATCTATTCAGTTATTTGTGGTAGATGAGCCTCCTTAAGAAAGGAATTTAGAACAGAATCTAATGATTTTCAAAGAGCAGCAAAATATTAACTTTGTGTTTGACAGTGCTCTTTAAAAATTAGACAAAATTCCTTGTGCTGTGTCACCATTGACAGGGAAGGCACACAGGCATGCAGGAGAACAGGAAAGCTGCCTGCCAGACCCCCACCCCACCCACAAAAAAGGCAGGACCACACACTGCACCACTGCCAACTGGAGAGGCACTCAGGTGGGCAGGAGAACAGGCCAGCCACCTGCACAGGCACACCACGCCCATACAGAAGTAAGGTCCCTGCATGCTGTGACACTGCCACAAGGCTTCACACAGCTTTTGTGGAGGTGGTCACAACAGACATCACTACAACTAATACTGTTGCAAGGACAATTTGATGCCTTAATACCATCCATGAACACTGTGAAGGTGACCCACTACATATTTGAGTTCACTGACACAAGGAGAGTTTTTGGACAAGCCTGGAAAGAGAGGAAGAAGTCTTTCTCCTCAAAGTCCAATCCAGAGTAATAAAAGAAGAAACCGATCTACCAGGTGAGTACAATTCAATGCAGAGATACTAGAAATATGAAAAATAATCAGAAAATATGACACCACCAAAGAAATTCAATGACTCTCAAGTATCAGACCCGATAGAACAGGAAACTCTTGAAATGGCTGAAAAGAATTCTGAGTAACTATCTTAAGGAAACTCAATGAGATAAAAGAGGACTTTGTAGGACAATACAATGAAACAAGAAAAAATATCCAGGATATGAAGGATGGAATTTACAAAGAGATTCATACCTAAAAAAAAGAATGTGGCAGAAGTGGAACTGAAAGACACATTCAATGAAATTAAAACCACAACTGAGAATGTAAGCAGCAGATTAAAACAAGCTGAAGAAAAAATACCCAAACTCAAAGACAGCCTTTATGAAATAACTGAAGCAGTTAAGGAAAAGGAATAAAGAGTTAAAAAAAAAAAAAAATGAAGAATCTCTAAGAGAGCTAGCAGACAACCTTAAGTGCACAAACATCCAAATCATGGGTGTTCCTGAAGGAGAGGATAAAAGGAAAGGCACTGAAAATCTATTCAATCAAATAATAATGTAAAACTTCCCAAGCATAGGGAGAGAAACAGACCTTCAGACCCAGGAAGTTCAAAGATCCCCAAACAGTTTCGACCCAAATAGATCCTCTCCAAGACATATTATAGTCAAACTGGCAAAGCTCCAAGACAAAGAGAGAATCCTAAAAGCAGCAAGAGAAACACATCAAGTCACTTATAAGGGAGCCCCCATGAGACTAACAGCAAACTTATCAACTGAAGCTCTACAGGCAAGAAGAAAATGGGATGACATATTCAAAATACTAAAAGAAAAAAAAAAAAAAAAACTGTCAGCCAAGAACACTTTACCTGGCAAGACTATCCTTCAGAAATGAGTAAGATATAGCGTATTCCCCAGACAAATACTTCAGAAAGGAGGGAGAAAGAGAGAAACTGCAGGAGTTCATCACCACATGACCAGTTCTGCAAGAAAGTCTTAAGGGAGTCCTGGATCTGGAATCTGAAAAGTAATAATCACTACCACAAACACTCAAGTGAGAACAAACCCACAAGTAAAATACAAATGCAAATGAGAAAGACAAAAGGAACTGAATCTTACCACTTCAAAAAAACCCCATAAACATTGAAGATCAATAATCAAAGTAGAAGAAATGAGCAATTAATACTCAAATCATCTACACAAAAAGCCATAAAAATGCCAGGAATAAGACAATACCTCTCAATAACAACCTTAAGTGTAAATGGACTAAACTCCCTACTCAAAAGACACAGACTGACAGATTGGATCAAAAAGCAAGACACAACTATGTGCTGTCCTCAAGAGACTAATCTCACCAGTAAAGATGCACACAGACTAATAGAGAAGGGATGGAAAAAGATATACCACACAAGGGGAACCCAAATCAAACAGGAATAGCTGTTCTTACATTTAACAAAATAGATTTAAACCAAAAACTGTAAAAAGAGACAAACGAGGCCAGTACATAATGATAATGGTATTAATCCAACAAGAAGATATAACCATCATAAATGTATATACACCCAACACCCAGATATATAAAGCAAACACTATTAGACCTAAAGAAAGAGATAGACCCAAGTACGATAATAGGGGGGAAGTGAACACCTGCCTCTCATCATTAGATCATCAAGGCAACAAGTCAGCAGAGAAACACAGGATTTAAACTACACTTTAGAGTAAATGGCAGATATCTACAGAACATTTCATCCAGCAACTACAAGATACATTATTATTATTTTTTTCCCCCTTTTTGTCTTTTTCCGTGTCCAGCAATGGATCGCAACCCTCAGTGTCACCCCCGTACCAGACTGGGACCGGCAACGGGATCGCAACCC
>NW_007726879.1:37145-42882 GCF_000696425.1 Galeopterus variegatus
TTAAATGTAAATGTACTAACTCTCCACTTAAAAGACACAGACTTATGGACTGGATCAAAAAAGAAGACCCAACTATATGCTCTTTTCAAGAGAGTCATTTCACCAGTAAAGATGCACACAAACTAATAGTAAAGGGATGGAAAAAGAAATACTGCACAAATGGAAACCAAAAATGAGCTAGAGTAGCTATTCTTATATTGAATGAAATAGGCTTTAAACCAAAATCCTAAAAAGAGAGAAAGTCCACTATATAATGATAAAAGGATCAAACCAGTAAGAAGACATAACAGTCATTATTATGTATACACCCAACACTGGATACCAGAATTATAAAGCAAACACTATTAAACCTAAAGAAAGACATAGACTCCAATACAGTAATAGTGGGGGACCTGAACACCCCCTTCTCATCATTGGATGGATCATCCAGGCAACAAATCAACAGAGAAACATAAGATTTAAACTACACTTTAGACCAATTGGACCTGGTAGATATCTACAGAGCATTTCATCCAACAGCTACAGAATATAGATTCTTCTCATCAGCACAAGGAACTTTCTCCAAGATAGACAACATGTTAGTTCACAAATCAAGTCTCAATAACTTTAAAAAAATCAAAATTATCTGAACTATCTTTTCAGACTATGATGGATTAAAACTAGAAATTAATAACAAGAGGAACTCAGGACTCTATACAAATATATGGAAANACTATCTCTTCAGACCACAATGGATTAAAATTAAAAATTAATAACAAGCAAAATTCAGGACGCTATACAAATACGTGAAAATTAAACAACAGTCTCACGAATAACCTATGGGTACAAAAAGAAATTAAAAAGGAAATCAAAAAAATTCTAGAAAACAACAAAAATAAAGACACAACATATAAAAACCTGTGGGATACTGCAAAAGCAGTACTAAGAGGGAAGTTTGCAGCAATAAATGCTTACATAAAAAAAAAAAGATTTCAAGAAAACAACCTAACTCCAGAGCAAAAATAACTAAAAAATAAAAGAACAATCCAATCCCAAAGTTTGTAGATGGAAAGAAATAATTAATATTAGAGCAAAATTAAATGATATAGAGACCTAAAAAGATTGATGAAACAAAAAGTTTTTTTGAGAAGATAAGCAAAATACCATTAGCTATGTTAGCAACAACAAAAAAGACAGAAAACCCAAATTACAAAAATCAGAAATGAAAAAGGAGACATTGCAACTAATTCCACAGATAAAAAAGAATCATTGGAGACTATTATAAACAACGGTACAAAAACAAATTTGAAAATCTGGAGGAAATGGATAAATTTCTGAACACATAAATGAACATGAACAAACCAATAACAAGCGAGGAGATTGAAGCAGTGATCAGTAATACCCCAACAAAGAAAAGCCCAGGAGCAGATGGCTTTACTGCTGAATTCTACCAAATACTTAAAGAGGAATTAATACCAATTTTCTTCAAACTATACTAAAATTGCAACAGAGGCCACTCTCCCAAACTCATTCTATGAAGCCAGAATCACCTTGATACCCAAACTAGACAAAGATACCACAACAACAACAATGACAACAAAAGAACAGACGAAGGGCCGACCCCATGGCTCACTTGGGAGAGTGTGGTGCTGGGAGTGCAGCAGCGCTCCCGCCGCGGGTTTGGATCCTATATAGGGATGGCCGGTGCACTCGCTGCGGGCGACACCAAGCCAAGGGTTGCAATCTCCTTACCGGTCAAAAAAAAAAAAAAAAAGAACAGACCAATATCTCTGGTGAATATAGATGCCAAAGTCCTCAATAAAATATGAGCAATCAGAATACAGCAACACATCAAAGAAATTACACCATGATCAAGTGGGATTCATCCGACAAATGCAAGGATGGTTCAACATATGCAGGTCAATTAATGTCATCCATCACATCAACATAATCAAGGATAATAATCATATGATTATCTCAATAGATGCAGAAAACATATTTAACAAAATTCAGCATTGCTTCATGATAAAGACTCTCATTAAACTAGGTATAGAAGGAAAGTATCTCAACACAATAAAAGCCATCTATGACAAACTCACTGGCAATATCTTCCTGAATGGGGAAAAACACTGAAGGCTTTTCCCTTAAGAACAGGAGCAAGAGAAGGATGCCCACTCTCACCACTCTTATTTAACATAATACTGGAGGTTCTAGCCAGAGCAATCACGCAAGAGAAAGAAATAAAGGACATCCAGAATGGAAAAGACAAAGTCGAACTGTCCCTATTTGCAGATGACATGATCCTATATATAGAAAAAGTTAAGACTTTATCAAAAAACTATTAGAGCTGATTAATAATTTCAGTAAAGTTGCAGAACACATAATCAATGCCCCCAAATTGGATGCATTTATATTCTCCAATAATGAACTAACAGAGATATCAAAAAGAAAGCCAATTTACAATAGTCATGAAAGAAATAAAATACCTAGGAATCAATTTAACCAAGGAGGAGAAAGATGTGTACAATGAGAACTACAAACCACTACTGAAAGAAATTAAAGAAGACACAGAAAGATGGAAAGAGCTTTCATACTCTTGGATTGGAAGAATTAACATTGTGAAAATGTCTATACTACCCAAAGCAATCAACAGACTCAATGCAATCCCCATAAAAATGCCAATGACATTCTTCACAGAAACAGAAAAAAACAATCTTAACTTTCATATGGAACAATAAAAGCCCCTAAATAGCCAAAGCAGTCCTGGGCAAAAAATTTAAGTCAGAGGCATAACATACCTTACTTCAACTAATATCACAAAGCCATAATAACCAAAAGCATGACATAAAAATAGACACTCAGACTACTGGAACATAATAGAGAATCCAGAAATCAATGCACAGACTTATAGCCAATTGAAATTTGACAACGGCAATAAGAACTTACATTGGAGAAAAGACTGCCTCTTCAGTAAGTGGTGCTGGGAAAACTGAATATCCATCTGCAGAGGAATAAAACTAGACCTGTACCTCTCACCATATACCAAAATCAACTCAAAAATGGATTAAAGACTTTAATATAAGGCCTGGAACTATAAAACTACTAATGGAAAATATAGGGGAAATACTTCAGGCACTAGAACTAGGCATAGACATTATTTATAGGAGCCCCAAAGCACAGGAAGCAAAAGAAAAAATAAATAAATGAAATTATATCAAACTGAAAAGCTTCTGCACATCAAAGGAAACAATCAACAGAGTAAAATGACAACCTAAAGAGTGTGAGAAAATATTTACAAACTCTACATCCAACAAGGGTTTAATATCCAGAATATACAAGGAACTCAAGCAACCACACAGTTAAAAAACAAATAACCCAATTACAAAAAGGGAGGAAGCAGCTGTATGGACATTTTTCTAAGGAAGACATATAAATGGCCAACAGGCACTTTAAAAAATGCTAAACATTACTAATCATCAGGCAAATGCAATTTAAAACTACATTGAGATATTAGCGCACCACGGTTAGACTGGCTGTAAACAAAAAGACAGAGAATAACAAATGCTGGTGAGGATGTGTAGAGATGGGAACACTCGTACAGTGTTTGTGGGACTGTAAATTAGTACAACCACTATGGAAAACAGTATGGAGGTTCCTCAAACAAGTATAGATAGACCTACCATACGATCCAGCAATCCCACACCTAGGTATATACCCAAAAGAATGGAAGTCATCATGTCAAAGGGATACCTGCACTCCCATGTTTATTGCAGCTCTATTTACAACAGCCAAGATTTGGAACCAACCTAATTTTTCATTGATGGACGACTGGATAATGAAAATGTGGTATATATAGTCAGCGGAATACTACTCTGCTATCAAAAAGAGTGGAATTCTGCCACTTGCAGCAAAATGGATGAGCTTGGAGAAAATTATGTTGACTGAAATAAGCCAGACACAGAGGGAAAAATACCGCATGTACTCACTCATAAGTGGAAGCCAAGAGAAAAAGAAGGAAGGAAAGAAAGACCACAGCAGTGAGTTGGACTTGGAGAGAAGTACCTAGGATGGGGGAGGGGAGGAAGAGAAGTGAGGTCAGGTATTAATTGGGTGGAGGACACAGAAAATAATCACAATGTGTGGTAATAGGCATGCTGATAGTATTGATCTGGCCATCACATGTTGGGCCCAAGCGGTGACAGTCAGCTTTATACCCCATGAATATACAGAAAATAATCACAATGTGTGGTAATAGGCATGCTGATAGTATTGATCTGGCCATCACATCTTGGGCCCAAGCGGTGACAGTCAGCTTTATACCCCATGAATATTCATAACTCAAAAAAATAATAATAATGATCACATTACAGACTCTTGTCCATGAGTTTAAAGAGGAGCAAGGGCTTAGACTCACAGTGGCAGGTCCCAGGCATGTGAAACCAGTGAGATTACCCTTACCTGTCTCCACACACCAGCACTTCCCTTTTCCCCCAACACACATCAGGCAAACCTTCAATTTCTTACAGGTAGCGGCATTTGCAGAAGCGGTTTCCTAGATGTAATCCACTCTGAGAAGAAAGGGGAAGTGACAGTTCAAGAAGTGAAAGATCTGGCCAGTGGACCCATTTTAAAATAAACTCTTTATTTCACCAAAGTTTTGCACTGCCTTGGTATCCTGTGGACAACAATCCCAGCTGTTGTTGCAGATTTCAGCAGCAAAGGGCAGGCAATCATTGTTTCAAAACAATGCAAGGAGTAAAAGCAGAAGCTGATATTTAAAAGCTTTTCTCAACCTAACCTCTCAAGGCTGCTTCTAGCTGCCCTCTGATCTGGTCCTGCAGCCGCGCATCTCCCAAACTCACCGGTTCTCCAGCACTGTCTGTATCTACACTGTGTTGTTTTCATTCATTTCTTGAATCTGTGTTCTTTTCCTGTTTCTATAATTTATTCACGCTTGATGTTGGGTGAGAAGACCCACCCATATTCATGCTTTATACCATCCTGACAATAATTAGAAACTGCACTTTCTGAAATTTCTGATGTGTTTTTAAAAATATAACCCAGACAGTTGTTAACATATTTTTTTAAAAAAATAACAGTTACTGAGAAAGAAATCCTGAGATGTGGCAAAAATAGCAAATGAATGGAATGTAATAAGTAATATGTATATTAAAGGAGGCAGGGCTAAATTTTGGGATAAGCAAAGATGTTTGCAAGTCAGAATAACTGTTAGACCAACAGGACTCTAGTAGAGAGATCCCATTGAATGATAAGGTCAAGCAAATATCTGCAAAAGTGCTAATAAATGTTCTTCATTTACATTTAAGATGTTAGTTAAAATGGACAGCTTGTACACACAGAAAATAGAAATATAAGTTAAGATTCACAACTTACAAATTTGATAATTCTGTATTGTTACCAATAGTTAAGAGAGTTTTAATCTCCTTATCTGGGAAACTCTATTTTCAAAATATAATTTCTCTTTAACCTTGACTGATAGAAAACCCCTTTAACTTGCATACTCAATGAAAAGTAAATTAGAAAAAGGAAAGTTCAGCTTTAAAAACATTTATGATTTTATTGATTTTAATGTTAGATGTGCAAGCTGATGCATATATTTTTTGAAGCAGGTTTACTTTAATGATAACATTAAAACATACACATCATGCAAACAGTTTGTTTACTGAGCAAAGCATTTAAATTGCTAAAGGTGCTTAGGTTGAATTACTACAGTTGTTTTTTTTTTTTTTTTTTTTTA
>NW_007726879.1:43498-45445 GCF_000696425.1 Galeopterus variegatus
TTCTGATCTATTTGGTACATTATTTCAGAAAATTGAAAATATTTCCTAATGAAAATCTCATTAATTAAATTTCAGTAATAATGCTAAATTGATGTAAAAGAGTTACGACACTAAAATAATTGTAGAAATTGTGTTTTCTCAGCCATCTGCTCTCTTTAAAATACCACAGTTGGGCATCTTACCCAGTCTGTGCTTCAAACTCCACACAGCGCTTAGAGCATGCACTGCATCTAAATTGTCACCTAATTAGAGAATTAGCCTGAGGTTGCTTAGAATGAATAAATTGCTTCTCCCTTTGAAGATGCTGCTGCCCTGGAAATAAAAGCATAGATCCAATGGCCTGTCATGCATTTTTGGCAATGGTTCTGGACAAGGCTATGTTGCCTTTGAGTCAGTTATAGTGGTAAGTCTTCCAGCTTCAAAATACGCATCAGGTTGAATGTACAGAAAGGACAGTTTGGGGTATAAACATTTACATACAATGTAAAGGCTAACTCTCTAATTGAGAAGAAATCTATTATTGGGGCCCAGAAATCATATCCCCAAATGAGGGATTCAGAAGCAGCTTCAAACACAGAGTTTTCCTCTATACGCCTTCCCTCCTGTCTCTCAGCCTCATTCTCCACTGAAACAATCCACAGAAAGCAGAATCCCTCTTCCCCAAGGCAGGTTGCAGGTGTACTCTGATCTCCCCACCACCTCTTTGTCTTGGAGCTGGCCATAAAGAAATTTCCTCCCTTTCCTTGTCTGATTGTAGGTCATGATACCCCCGTTCTGGAAAGGGTCCTGCCTCATACCCTAGAGAAATGAATGCTACACAAAAAGACCAAGCAAAATCTGAACAAACAGGCCTTGCTGCATTTCCTCACTCAATTTGCATTAGAACATACTTTTCCTGTCCAATTACATTTCTACATGGCTATGCCTACTGCATTGTACCTGAGCTTAAATATGGACTATTTTCCCTATGTCTTTGGGTCTTCATTCTGAAGGCTCCCATATCATGTTAAACCATGATATAACAAAATTTGTTATGCCTTTTCTTCATACTAATTTTTAGTGTTTATCAGGTGACTTTTCAAAGAACCTTCAGGGAGTTGAAGTTGATGTCTTCCTTTGGCCCCAGTGACCTCTGAATCACAAATTTGAGTTTCTATAATCTTTGTGTGTTTAGAGACACCTGTATCTGAAGTGGCTTTATGTTTAGGTTTTTTATTTTATTTTGTCATTTCTACAGTTGATTTTGAAAATTGTTTTTTAAAATATTCATTTTAAAAATTCTTAGAGAACTCTTGAATTTCTTTTTCTAAAACCTATTGAAATTCACAACCGCCTGTAAGAAAGCAAAACATTTCATACACAATCCAAAATAATATCCCAAATAGCAACTTCTTCTACATTAACACCTTCAGTTTAATATGTCTCATAACCCTTACTAACATATGAATCCAGGGGATAATATAGGAGTGGGTAAACTGTCAGTGCCTCCCTTCCTGAAACATGCACAGAAATATTTGGCTCCCTAATAAATGATTCCCTTGGGAACTCAAAGGGGAAGGATCCTGGGTTCTTTTCCTTTGTAATATAAATTTACGTTTTTTTGGAGGAAGATCAAACTAATGTCTACAAGCTTTAGAACCCCTGAGATGTCTCTATGATCTTATGTCTCATCACCCTGGAAATGTAAATGAATACCTCTAGAGAAATAAGTAAATCTTGATCTATAATTCTCTATCAAGTTAGCATGATTTAATTTTCCAAGGCTGACTTTTAGTCCTGTTCCAAAGTGTCAGTAAAATTTGTGCAGAAATTCTTGACTGTGCAGAAAGAAAAATACTTTCTCTACAGTCCCACCCTATGTCTTTAGCTACTATAAATAGCACAGGAGCAAAAATTTGATATAAGAAAATGAAGAAACCTTGATAAAATGAAAACACACCCAATAAA
>NW_007726879.1:46649-53480 GCF_000696425.1 Galeopterus variegatus
TGCAATAAAAAGACAGAAAAACACTTGGTTTTTGTAATAGTAGTACGATTTTTGTGTTTGTATCTGACGTTATCCCAATAATTCAAATATATTGTAGGCATTTCTTAGATGCTTTTTTTTTGTGTGTGTGTGTCATATCCGGCCTTCAGGCAGTGGAGCCATCATGATGGAATAAAAGTAAACAATAAATTGCATTTTTGTTCTTCTATAAAAAGTATTATAATAAATTTCATAAAGAGAGACAATCATTTTAAAAACATTTTTGTTCTGTAAGGCTGGTAAAAAACTTGTATACAAATAACAAATGTACAAGGGGGAAAAATGAATCTTGTGCAGTATTGCTTAGGACAGTAACCAAACTTCAATAGCATTATGTAACTGCATTTATATTGTAGCTGGTATTGATATATACCAATATTTGCTAAAATAAAGAATTATACTAATGGCAAGATACAAATAAATGTTATATTCGATGAATAATGCAGATAAAATACACTAGACATGATGATACACACAGCTGAGTAGAAATAACTTTCTTTCCTTTTGACAATAATTTTCTATACACCTCGCTCTTGCTGAATGTATGAATTTCAGTATTTGTGTATTCCTTTTCAGGGATGTGCATTAACACACTGAGGAACCAGCTTCTCAATCTCCTGAATAGAATGTTGCAATAAATGTTAGTAAGCTAACTTGATAGCCTTTTTATGTTTTTAATAGGTTAGCTTGAATAGCTTCATTATGTCAATAGTCATTTAGAAAATGATGTTGTTTGGAGAGAATGGTGATCTCTCCTTCCCTATCGGCATCTTCAGGCCAGATTTCTGCAGCCAACATGATGAGGGGCTATGAGGCAATTAAGCAAATATATGTGAAGTCGGCCTCCCCACTTTTACTCGGAATTGGACTAAGTCCACCAGACAGATTGGGCAAACACTCACTAAAGCCAAAACCTGAGGCACTGATTCCAAAGAAAAGAGGGTGTTATAAAATTCTGTACATGTACTCTAGGCCATAGGCCAGAGAAAGATCTAATGCTTTATGTGACAGTATGACTCTATTTTATTTATAATACATAAGTAATCGCCTTTGTTGTCCCCTCATTTCCTCTGTTTACAGAAAAAGCAGTATATACACTTTTCCACTTTTCTCAGATTGGTGATCCAAATCCAAGTTAAACATGAAATATTTTGCGTAATTTTTCACTATATGGGTAGGTAATATAATCACAAAATCATCATGACATTTCCTAAATGTTTCTTATGATCTAACCTGTCTCTACTCCTTACATGTAGAAATACTACTATTCTGTTTTCAAAATCTTTAACTTCTGAGCTACCTCTGAAAAATCTGTTTTACTCTGTCCTTTCTCTATTAGAATTAACAGCATATTTTAGAATATATATTATCACCTTTATATTTGCAGGGAAATATTTGTTTTTCAATGGAAATCTATGTATTGTCTATAGCACTCTCCCAGGTTACCTAATTCTGATTATATGGGAATTATTTTATAACTCTGTAAGTCATCGACAACTGATAATAATGCAAAATAATTCTTGTCTATAGATATGCAGGTGATTTCTGTCCTGTGGAGGATACGCTATGAAAAAAATACTTTTGCCTACCAATTAAATAAAAACTTTGAAGTGTATTCTTTTTTGAAAACTGTATGAGAGTCATACTTTTATCCTTTTTTCAAAAAAAAAATATCTTTCTGTTCACATTGTTTTTATCATGGCTGCATATCTCTCTGCCTAGTGGTCTCACTTTATGCAGCCAAGTTCACCAGTGCTGCCCCAGGTAAAATGAAAGTACTGCCACAGGTAAAAATCAATCCAGCATTTCATTATTTCATATGGTTTTAAACTTTCTAGCGTAAGACTAGACATTATTAAAACATTTTATCAAGTGCCTGTTATAGTCAGGTTATAGAGTTAGCCAAGAAAAATAGTAGTTTGACATCTCAAGGTAAGGGGAATGACACGAACAAATTCAGGGAGGCAAGAATGCACAGCCACAAATAAGTCGGATTAACTGGAATTCTGATTAAATAAATCAGGGAGAACCAGGAAACTAAAGTGTGAGAAAATCCGAGGAAAGATGTTTTAAGAAAGAAGATTATAACTATTTTTTTCTAGTTGTACTCAATACTTGGCCTTTAAAATTTCCAGGTTTTTTGTTTGTTTTTGAATAATAGAAGTGACGGGAATGGGAATAAAACTCTGTTTTTTGATGGCAACTCTACTTTCTTTGTACTTTCCCTTCGCAAGTAAGAATGCTTTAATTAAATTACACAAGGAGATGATATGCTGTTATGTGCTTTAACTTCTGATATTCTATTTCCTGTGGCTTTACAATGAAATTCATGTATGTTTTATATATGAAACATTATCCAATAATTTTGACAATATTTGTTTAGAAGAATTAGGAACAAATAACTAATTATTTCAATGTCCAGGACATTTTCCACATTTTTTTCATATTAGATTTTTTAATTAATAATAATTATTCATGTTATTGTCCTTTAGTAGCACATATTTCTTAATTTTACTAACTCTGTAGTATTTGTAACATATAGTGCTTCTTTACAGTGTGGTACAAGGGTGTTTATGAAATGCTGCTTTTGGAAACAACTAACAAAAGTGCACCCTGGCAGCAGCATAGACTTCAGCATTCTGCGGTGCACCCTCCCTCCCTCCCTCTGTCTCTATTTAATGGACTTTGCCCCAGGGATACCTCTCAGAGAAGGAACAGCCAAAATTGCTTCTTCTTCCTTTGGCTCAAATGTCTTGGAAAAATAGAGAACCCCACAGAGCTCAAAGGAAGAGTACCCATAGGTTTGTACAATTTTCTCACTTTTAGTTTTCTTTTTCCTTTGTCATAAACCTTTAAAGACTAAGATCTGTTGTGGACTTTAAGTTTCAGGAGAAAGGATGTCAAAGAAAAGCAAAACACATGTGAAATGATAAATGTTATGTTTATGTCTTGTTAGTGAGCTCCTTGAAAGTGCTTGCAGCTTTGAGGTAAAGTAAAGAATATTGGGTAAATAATATTCCCTGCAGAGGGGAAGTTGTGCATAGAGAGAAATCATGCAGAGGAACTTAGAAGGCCTACATCATAGGAAACGATTTTCAGCAGGAGAGTCTCCCTCTGAACTTATCCATAGGTCAGAATGACATAAAATGCTTCTTTACTGATAATGATAGAAGTTTAAATAACTTTCAGGTGATGTCTATACACAAACCATAAATTGAATTGTAATTCAAAGTTTCAATTCAATCCAGTAATCCTACTTAGAGAACAGAGAACACCTCTGATGTGATAAATCAAAACAGAATACAGAATTGACACATTTTTCTGGTGAAATATTGGATTCACCTCAGTGTACTGTGTGAACATAAGTAAAAATAAAACAAAAAACTGGATTTGACAAAATCTATTCATTCCACAAATATGTTATGTACCTACTATTTATAGGCATGATTCTAGCTTCTGGAAATACAGGAAGAACAGACATGATATCTGCTATTATCGTGTTATATTCTATTGGAGAAGGCAGCCTAAAAATATATAAACATATATTGGGCCCGGCCCGGTGGTGCACTGCTACAGTGTGCCGCTTGGGAGCGCAGCAGCGCTCCCGCCAAGGGTTCAGATCCCACATACAGACCGGTTCCCGCTCACTGGCTGAGCGAGGTGCGGGCACAGCACCGAGGGTTGCGATCCCGTTGCCGGTCCCGGTCCGGTACGGGCGCAACACTGAGGGTTGTATATTTACATAAATAATTATGTAAATTTGTAATAAAGAAAAGGAATTTTCAAAGAGTGATGGATTATGAAGTAAATGAGATAAGGTAGTTATAGGCAATAAAAATAGAGCTATGGAGGTTACTTTGGCTAGGACGGAAAGAAAATTGACAAACGGGTGAAATTTGAAGAGATCCTGATGATCTCCGAAGAGAAGGTTATAAATGTGCACATGATTCAAGGCAGGCACATTCAGGCAGAAGGTACAGTATATGCAAAGATTCTGAGAATAGAATGGGTTTTCATGCAAAAAGCTCAGGGTAACTTGAACATAAGGAATATTGAGGAAGAATGAGATAGAATGTAAGGGCAGAGAAATGGTTTTCTCAGTGGAAGACTTAAATTGCCAAATATCCACATGAAACTAAGGAACTAGGTTCAAAATATGAAATCTGGCTTCTCATAAGATAATGGTATCAATCTTCCACCTTCTCCAAAAATCCAACCTAATCAAAACTTGGAGACAGAAACTTCTTCAAAATTTGTTTTACCTATATGTAAGTGATATTTAAAAATGGATGAGCCTGGTCTGAATTTCTCTCACATCACTAAACAAAGACAGGTAAAGATTAAGTGAAAATAAGGAAAATACAGCAAGTTCCTAACAGACGAATTAATAGCATATCCTGCAGAAGCAAAAGTTTTGACCCTGAGAGAAGGAATTTGGAGAAGTGTTCAGAGCACTGACTGCAAGGGCATCTAGAGGCATCAGCTGGGCAGTGTGTTCGCAGACACCGTAGTGTTTGGAAGGCACTGCTTTAGAGACAGGGGAAAGAAACTTAGAAGGGGAAGATATCACTTTAGAGGCTTGATGGTGAAGAAAAAATACAAATCAGAGAATTAATCATAAGAGTCCCATCACAAAATCAGAAGATTCACCAAAACTTTTCATCCAAAAAAGGTGCATATATTAAAGAAACTATATTTAAATTTACCAACAGGAAAGCGTATCTCGAATGCCAACCTCACCTTACAAATTTTAATTGACAAAGCCAGTCTGAGAAAATAAGAACATATAAAAAGAGAAGAGAAAAAGAGATGATAGATATAAATTTTTATGATTATAATTCCTTTGACAAATTCCACTTTTGTTCTCCTAAAATTTAGATATGTGAGACAACAAACTAATTTTACGTATTTATTTATTTATTCATTTATTTTGCTCAAGCTACTTAAAATTGTGTTTCTGTTGCTTGGAGACAGGTGAATTAGAAATATATACACCTTTTTTAAGAATTGTAAATTTGGTCATAATAAATTAGAATTATCGATAATGATTGTAGTGCTAGGCATTATTTAATCTGTCCTTCCTGTAATTGTTGATCCAGAAAAAAATTTGAACAAATTACAATAAATGGGAAAAGGCAAGCATTATTTATAAAAAAGTACTTTAAGACTAAAACAGAATGAGATAGTTAATATTAATTAGTTAATAAAAAAAAAAAAAAACACTCCTGAAAATCTAACCACACCTGCATTGGCCAGCTGGGGAAAAAAAAAAAAATATATATATATATATTTTATATATATAACCACAAAGGGGAGAACATTTATAACACAATACTTCAAAATTAATTAAATATTATTAAATAAGCAATGAGAGATATGATGAGATATCACTAGTCATAAATTCAAAAACTTAGACTAGAAATACCGAAAAAAAAAAAAAAAAGTTTTGAAATACGAATTGATAGTATTCAGAAAAGAATTTAAAAAGAAGACAACATTATCTCATGCGAGAAAACTAAATCAAAATACACAAGGGAACTCATCTTTAATATAGTGTAAGAAAACATTTTAGGGCAATGGAAATTTCAGTTGTTGTGATGTTAATTTGACTATATATAATTGCCAAAACTTTTCAAAGCGTGTACTTAAATTGAATAAATTTTATTACTTGTAAATATACCTCAATNAGATAATCTACAAAAATCATGTTTTACCATACTTGAAATTTGTGGAGGAAACAGTCCGTTCCTGGTGCTCGTTGACTTTTTTTCTCCCTTGACAAGTACTTGTTATTTCTGAGGACAGGTTGAAATTCCAATTTGCTCCCTGCAGAAGAACCAAAACTGTAGGAGACAGAAACCAGCAGTTGTTCATGGTCAACCAGAACTGTTGTGGTGGACTGAAAACTGGAGGATGCTCAAGTGCAAATGTGGGTTTCCTCATCCTCTGGCTGATTTCTAGGGCAGACTGACCTGGTAAGTCAGTGTGAAATCTCTACAGTCTCAGAGCTTGGGAAACAAATGGAACTCTGAAGAGGTGGCTGCCTCAGACATGTTACCAGGTAGCCCCTCATGACATTTGCCGAATTTTTAAGCAGCAAGGGTAATGGGTAAGAAATTAATTTAGAAATTGCTCAAGGACAGACACGTACTTCACAGTCTCTCAGAGCTCTGGACACATCCTGTTTTCAAGCAAAAACCCATGAGGGTGACTTTCAAGGAAAAGGAACAAATCAAATGTGGAGTAAATCTTAGCAACATGGAAACCCAACCTTGCCTCAGCTCTATTACTGATCGATCAACCATCCCCCTGTGGGTGACGGGTGTCATTTGAAGGCGCCTCCATGATATTTCAATACAAAATTTTAAGTAAATATTTAAAAACCATTAGACATGCAAAAAGTCAGGAAAATATGGCCAATAATTAAGAAAAATAGATAAATAATAGACGCAGGTCCATAGATGATTCAGATTTCAGAGTTAGCAAAGACTTTAAATTACCAGTATGTTTTTTAAAATTTTTTTTAAATGAAAAGTCAATTAAAACAAACAAACAAGCAAAAACAAAAACAAAAGAGGAAACCAAGAAAGAGAAATCCCTGTCAAGCTATGCCTTGCAGTTTCCTTTCAGTTTCTTCTACTGGCAAAACAGAACATTGTGCCAGTTTGGAAAAGAGAAATAATGGTTTCAGGGCCTACTTCCAGCATTGCAAAGCAGGAAAAGGTAAATTGGGTAAATGTGAAAAATAAAATATTTGCACAATAAATTTGAGAGTAAAACTTGTTATTTTTT
>NW_007726879.1:54782-56584 GCF_000696425.1 Galeopterus variegatus
CTTAACTCTGCTGTTATAAATGAACTCAATTAAGGAAGACTATTAATCGCTGCATTTGTGCTATTTCATTTACAAGGAATTACCAAAGCCAGTACGACACTGAAGAGAAGACTTTTTTTTTTCCCCCTCAAAGCAGCTGGTCATAGGAAGGATTGCTCCCTCAAGAACCATAAAATTCTTCCATTTGACAGCCAAGCAGAAAAGGTGAGAACAAAATAAACAGCCCTGCTAACAGGGCCTGTCACCATGATAAATGCTGATGAGCAGTAATTAATGTGGATCTTTTAAGAAAAGCCCAGAGGTCTAGGTGGATGCCCACTAACTCCAAGATGGTGAGGCAGGGGAAAGGACCAAAAAATGAAGAAACAGAGCAGATACTGCTTTTTTAAAAAAAAATTAGAAAGCAAGAATATTAAAGCTGTGTAAATATCTGACCCTCTGGCATTTCTTGAGCTCTTGAGCATTATTCACCTCTACAATCAGTGAATAATTAGTGTTCAACAAATATTATCCATACTATGTATTATTTTTCTGCCTGTATTTATTTACTTCTTCAGCTGGTATTATTTATACATTGTTTGACAAACACTTATTGACCATAAAGCAATATATAACTGAAAAAAATAATGATATTTCCATGTTCTTTTTATGCTGCACATTAAAAAAAAGTCTTGTAAAAGAGGTATTTTCAAATTTACATTCAACTATTTCAGTAAAATTTTAAAGTTAAAACTGTTACATTAAAAAAAAAAGAATGGTTAGTATTTTTATGTTAGTATCTTAGTATAAATGATGTTTCATAAGTGTTTTTATTACTCACATCATCTTAATGCAAGAGCACAGAAATAGACTCTAGCATGCTTCTTGTGATGTTATCAAGGGATTTAATTTCTTCAGCAGATTATTCATTGGTAAAGAAATAACTTCTATAAACTATCCATCTTCAGGCTTAGATTTAGGTCTTAGATTATTAGCATAATCTCCATAAGTCATTACTGTACAGGTATGTGTGATACAGTTTACATGTCAGTGTCCTCCACAAACTAGAAAAACATTCTCCAGTGTTACTTCTCCAGCCATTTTTCCTCTCCTCAAGATCAGCATANGGTAAATGTGAAAAATAAAATATTTGCACAATAAATTTGAGAGTAAAACTTGTTATTTTTTCTAGAGAATATTAGCATTTATTTTTGGACAACACTTGGCAGCACACCATCAACTTAATCCAATTTTAGATCTTGAGATTTCTAGGGACAATGACTTCAGACAGAACTGTAGTCCCTGCAAGAGCTAATTAATTTCTGATTTTTACTTTACTGCTTTTAGGATTACACACATTTAATCCTTTAGCTCTATAAGTCTGCCAAATTTCTCTTCTGCTAGCCACTTTCGGGATACCCACATGCCCCTCTTGACAAAAGGTGCTCCTCATTACTGGTATCTAATATAAAAAATGTAAATAATTATTATAAAGTAATAACATTATTATAGTTAAAGTTTAAGTCAAGCAATTTATCAATATGATCTTCACAAGACAACGTAAAATTTTGTTATCAGCATTGAAAAACACTTGAAATACTATTAGAGTTCAAGATTTTGTTCTACAGCTTTTTGGTTGGCTTAACTCTGCTGTTATAAATGAACTCAATTAAGGAAGACTATTAATCGCTGCATTTGTGCCATTTCATTTACAAGGAATTACCAAAGCCAGTACGACACTGAAGAGAAGACATTTTTTTTCTCCCCCTCAAAGCAGCTGGTCATAGGAAGGATTGCTCCCTCAAGAACCATAAAATTCTTCC
>NW_007726879.1:58447-61076 GCF_000696425.1 Galeopterus variegatus
TGCAGGTAGAAGGAAGGAAAAAGAGAGGAGACGTCTGAGTTAGCAGTTACAGAGATGTCCAGGCCATAGACTGACTCCTGGCTTCCTTGGGAATGGTTGAGAGGATTCTTTTTAACCACCCTCTTGATACCATGAATTCCTCTCCTTCCTCTAGCCACAGCAGAATCCCTTTTGGATCACTGCAAGTCTAAAGAAAGCTATAAACCCTTTAATTTGATTGCCTTATCCACTCTGAAATCCCTGTTCCCAGTTGTCTTTTTTCGTACATGTACACATGTATGTGTGCCTGTGTGTGTGTGTGTGTGTGTGTGTGTGTGTAAAGTGATGCAGGGATTTTCTTATGTATGTATTTGCCATTATTATTATTATTTTGGTGACTTGCCTATTCATATATTTGATTATTCATGTAGTCAAATAAAAAATACTGTTTGGATTGCAAGTTCTTGTCATAATGAAAACTAATTTCTTCAACATGAATCATTTTTATTTATGTTTATTTTATTTATTTTTATGGGATTTATTTTAAATATTTAATTAATTTTACATTTATTTTGGCATATGCAATGAAGCAGATCTATTTTTTAAATTATTAAACAGCATAATATATACTAATTATGATTTCCATTTATCACATAGTTTAAATGAGATAATCATCATGTCTACATACACATATGTATTATGTTGTATATTTTTTCTTTGCACTTATTAGCTACACTTATTTGTTCTTACACATGTGTATGTGTGCATACGTACTTGTGTGTATATATATATTTTTTTTTTCTTACACTTTTCTTTCTGTTCCATTTTAAAAGTTTGAGTTTGTTTTAGTATTGCTAAAGATTTTTGCTGATCATTGTATTCTGTCTTTTCACTATATTAATTAACCCACATTGATATTCACCTTGTTAGCTATTATGATAAAAAGAACCTTTATTAAAAAATCTAGTTTGCTAATAGTTTTCTTTAATCCCAGAATTCATCAAGTGCTTCTCAAGATGAAAACTACTTTTTTTTTTTACTTCTTTAAACATATTTATGGATGTTTTTTCATATCTTTTTATAGCTTGATAGTTAATTTTTTTATCAATGAATAAAATTCCATCGTCGGGATGTACCACAGTTTATTTATCCACTCCCTAAGTGGACTCTTGCTTGCTTCTTAGTTTTNCCCAAAAGGCAAGAAGAAAACCAGAACATTTGATTTCCTGTAAACCAACTGAGGCGAAAGAGAGAAGAGAAGACTCAACTGTGTCATATGTTCCTGATTGTTTCAATAAAATGAAGTCAGAGACGACTGGACTCAGTAAACTGTGATCTTCATAAATTTGGTTAGTCCGTGGTTTTCATGGAATTATACGTGTAAAACCTGTTTGGATCTGTTTCCTAAGAGAATGAGAGAAGGATATTTGAAGACAGGGAATGAAGAAGTTTTGCTTTAAGAGAACTGGAGAGAATGTGATGCAAATAGGATGCAGAGAAGACTTTTTTGGGGGTTGGTAATTATGGAGAAATGATGTCCTGTTTGTATGCTGATAGAAATTACCCAGTCAATAGGGAGGATGATTTGAAGTGAGATTTCCTTAAGTACGTAGAAGATGAGGATATCTAAGGAAAAAGTGTGTTGGACACAGCTGGGAGCTCATAATTCTTTTGTAATATGATGGAAGATAGATATGAAGCTAGGAAACTAAGAAATTCCCTGGTTGCTCAGTTTCCAAAGAAGCTGGAAGATCATCAGCCAAAAGGGCAGATGCGAGAGGAGGTATTAGAAATCTGAGATGAGGGGCCGGCCCAGTGGCGCACTGCTACAGTGTGCTGCTTGGGAGCGTGGCGGCGCTCCCGCNCCAAAGTAGAGGTCACATTTTGCATTCCCACCAGCAATGAATGAGAGTTCCCTTTGCTCCACATTCTCATCAGCTTTTGGAGTTGTCCGTTTTGGACTTTTGTCCTTCTAATAGGTGTGCAATGGTATCTTATTGTATCAATTTGCAATTCCCTAAGGAGATATGATGTTGAGCATTTTTTCACATGCGTATTTTCATCTGTATATCATCTTAAAAAAGGTGTCTGTTGTGTCTTTTGCCCATTTTTAAGTTGGATCGTTAATTTTTTTTTCTTTGTATATTTTGTATAGAAGCTCAGTTTTTGGCATTTGAGTTTAAGTGATCCAGTCTCTCAAGAATTTAAAGTCGAAATGTCATGTAATCGGATAGATCGATGGTATATAGTTCAGGAAAGTTTTGGCTGATAATCTAAATGTAGGAATCAACAGCGTCTGACTGATTTTTAAAGCCAGATGACCAGATAAGGTCATCAAATGTTCAGCCGAAGGAAGAAATATAAATAAACTAAAAGCTGAGCCCTGGGGTATTCCAATATTTAGAGGTCAGTAGAGAGATTCCAGCGAAAGAGACTGAGAAGGAACAACCCAAAAGGCAAGAAGAAAACCAGAACATTTGATTTCCTGTAAACCAACTGAGGCGAAAGAAAGAAGAGAAGACTCAACTGTGTCATATGTTCCTGATTGTTTCAATAAAATGAAGTCAGAGACGACTGGACTCAGTAAATTGTGATCTTCATAAATTTGGTTAGTCCGTGGTTTTCATGGAATTATACGTGTAAAACCTGT
>NW_007726879.1:62213-64220 GCF_000696425.1 Galeopterus variegatus
AGGGTTGCGATCCCGTTGCTGGACACGAAAAAAGACAAAAAGGAAAAAAAAAAAAAAGAAATCTGAGATGAGAGGATAAGTATGACATTATCATTGAGTAGAGCAGAATAAGTGGATCTTGAACTACAATGGGGATTGTGAATTACACTAAAAGCTATCAGAATGGATGTTTGTCTCCAGCCATGTTTAAATGCACTGGCCCAAGGATGGAGCAGGTAGAGAGTTGTGTATGTGTTAGAGTAAAAATTAAATTAAAATAAATAAAATAAAATAAAATAAAGCAGCTAATTGGCATTCTTGGTCTAGGCATCAGAGTTAATACCATGAGTTTACCATGGGCTTTAAGCTGAATTCAGAGGGAAGCCAGGGTCTGAAGGATGAAAAGCCCCTTTGTTTTCACAAAAACTGGAGAAATAGTAGAATAAATAGATTAAAAATCCCAGGTCAAGTTGGAGAATTATTGTGATCAATAATAGAACGTAATAGTACTTATAATTTACTCATGATTTGAAAATTATTCACAAAAATGCTTTGCACTTCATCTGTTTTTGAAATTTTTATAATTATAGTTATAACCTTTCATTATTCTTAATTTTGTGCATTTGGTTATTATATTATCTTGTAACATTCTTCCAGAGATATTTTAATATACATGTTGCTTACCCTAAAGAAGTAGCTTATAGAAGTTTCTGTCATTCCTACTTTTTTTGCTTCCTAATTTATTATTTATTTTCTTCTGTTATCCTTAGTGATTTTTTTCAAATGTTACTCTCTTTCTAATGTACTAATGCTTAATTCTATTAGATTGCCACTCGATTTTTTATGTCTCGTTTGGATTGATGCCTTTGCCAGACCCTTGATTTAGTCTTTCTTGTTTCTTTTTATTTATACAGTTATTAATTTAATTTATTTTTAATTAATTTGAAGATTATTTTCATATGTGAATTTTTGCTCATGATCATACGTTATTGTAATTTGTGTGTGTAATCTTTTGTGTTTTCTGCTTTTATGCTTCCTATAATAGTTCATTATTTTCTATCTTCTGATCTATCAACTGTGTTTAACTATCTTCTGCTGTTTTGCTATTTGGTGAACATTGATCTGTTGAGTTCTAATGACTGAGCTCCAAAAACATATCCAAATAATTTTGTGTTAAATAGGAATCATTCCAGCAGAGACTTTTAATGTGATGTGTGCTGTTAATATTCAAGGGAGAGCTCTATTATGAAATATTACACAACACTATTTGGCCACTAAATTCTATGAATAATGATGTCCCAACCCCCTGAGCTGTCGGTAGTTTACTGAGTATTTATTTTGAAAACCGATAATTGCAAATGGCCAATAACTCTTATGGCTATTCCAGAAAATTTTCAATGAAAGTATAGTCTTTTAATGAATGTTTTAATTATTGTCTTATCTGTAACTTTGCAATAAACAGCACATAGCAATTGGAATAATAATCTTTCATTGGCCCTTAATGCACAGTCACAGAATTTCCTCTCCTCAGAGTTTTATCCTTGCTTTTTGGTTCAGAGTTAATTGTTTCTTTTCACCAATGTCCAATTTAAAAGGACGTTTTGTTTCTTGGATTTAAAATTCTGCTACTGTCCAGTTTGCTGTGCTCCATAACCACGGCATAATCTTTGTATCATTCTTTCTTTTCGAATATGAACTGATTTTTTATTCCAATTTACTTGAGACAAATACATGTGCTACTATTTCCATAAGAAAACTTATTGTTAGGTAGAAACCTTACATTATTAAACATTTTATTAAATTAGCTTGTGGGTGTGGAAAGGAGCATGAAAGATGAACTTAGCAGCTATGCATGCATCCTTTTTAATCAATATATGATCCTCAAAGATAGGCATCTTGGGCTGTTTCATACTAACCTATTGATTAGTTTTAAAGCAAACAAAATATTTGTTACCCAGATGGTACTGTCAACAAAACACACAAATGGCCTTTGGGATTTTTTTTTTTTTTTTTTTTTTTGGGGGGGGG
>NW_007726879.1:64844-72672 GCF_000696425.1 Galeopterus variegatus
GGGGGGGGGAAGCTAATGAGGCTACTTCTTTTGATTTCTCTTTGTGGGCAACAGATATGATATTTCTTTACTCAGGATTCTTTTTCTATTATACCTAAACTTCTTCTGCTTCATTTCCTTAGTCTTTTTAAAAAATCAATAATATAGGCAATGGTTTCTTCCATTCCCATGTCTGACACATGTTTCTGTCATCCTCTCACTGATTGTTTTAATCTACTTTCTATTTCCTCAAAATTCTGGGAACTACCTGTGTCTTTCACTTAGAAATTATTTTGTCTGTAGTATTGTTTCTGATCTAAATTTCTAATATTATTAATTTCCATTTTAAAGTATTCCTAGGTTTAATATGCTCTTACATTTTTTTCCTGAGTCTCAATCAGTCTCTTTTTTTATATTTTCATATTATTTCTTTTCTTCTCTTGTCTCATGTAGTCAATACTTTCCCAAATTTAATAATGTGAAAAGCAGATGCTTTCTAATATTTGTTCTGTGTTCAGTAGTAAATCTATTTCAAAATGCAACAGTTGTGTATTGACAATGTAACAGTTCCATTTTCCTTTCTTTATGTTGTAGAGTCATCCCATAATACTCATTCTGATTTTATTATTTCCCCAGTTCACCCAACTGTGAATGATAAGAGGACTGTTTAGCCCTGCTGTCTTCAGTAAACAGACCTATGGATTATCTTACCCTCACTTCCTAAACATATCTCTGCTTTAATAATCCTTTTTACTGACCGTGCATTATAGGCTGCTAAGTATATATAAAAAACTTTCTGGTATTTTTGAAGACAGCTATTGGGATCTGCTCCCCTAAAAAAGGATCTATTTCTTCTCCTGCTAAGAATGTTCAATATTGGGTTTTATTTCTAAATTATATGGAGTCCATAGTTTCGTGTTTTGTCTCTTGATTTTAAAAAGCACACAAAAACTACAAATCCCAGATTGTATTGTTACTGAAATTTACAGTTTCAGTCCTTTTTCACTGTGACATTGCATATTGGAAGTGACCTGTCTTCCTACATAAACTCCAGCTTTATTGCTGGGATCTGATTTTCTGTCAAGTGACTGGCTGGGGAATGAAAGAATGTAGTCATTGTGGCCACCTTAGAGATAATTCTTAGTATGTATCAGTTGGAAAGACAGAGGCAGGAGGAGTTGCTGAAGTTGAATATCTGTAAGGTACCGAGATATAAGGGAATTGGGGTGAATAGAATGGAATCATATGCTGTACTCTAGACATCCTATTTGATCTACTATTTCCTAGGGGTATCTGTAAATACACCAGTGCCTAGAAAATTTGTACAGTGTACACTTGGGGCCAGACAGCCTGGGTTTCCATAACAGCTTTGCCACTTTCTAGCAGTATGACATGGATAAGTTATTTTACCTCCCTCTACTACAACTTCCTATCTATGAAATAGGGTTAATAATTCTGCCTACCTCATAAAGGTTATGAAGGCACCTCTGAAGGTTACATGAGTCAATATTTGTAAAATGTTTAGAGCAGTTCTGACAATGAATTCTGAATTATTTAATGTTTATCCAATATATACAAACAAAAATCTATCATAATTATATCACTCAACTTGCATCCCTCTTCATGGTGAAGGGTCCCACCCAAAACTGCTAGCATCTCACCCAGAGTGCCCCACCTCAACAGCGGTTCTGCAGCACCATTTATTGAAGAGGCAGTCCTTTTCTCAATGTATGTTTTTGGTGTCTTTGTCAAAGATCAGTTGGCTGTAAGTGCACGGATTGATTTCTGGGTTTTCTAATCTGTTCCATAGGTCCATGGGTCTATTTTTATGCCAGTAGCATGCTGTTTTGATCACCATACCTTTGTAGTATATTTTGCAGTCAGGTAGTATAATGCCTCCAGCTTTATTTATTTATTTATTTATTCATTCATTTATGTATTTATTTGCACAGGATTGCTTTGACTGTTTAGGGTCTTTTATTGTTGCATATGAATGTAAGGATCTTATTTTTCTTCTGGAGAATGTCATTGATGTTTTGATGAGGATTGAATTAAATCTGTAGATCACTTTGAGGAATATGGATATTTTCACCATGTTAATTCTTCCAATCTATGAACATGGTATGCCTTTCTGTCTTTTTATGTCCATTTTAATTTGTTTTAGCAGTGTTTTGCGGTTTTCATTGTAGAGCTCTTTCATATCTTTGGTTAAACTTGTTTGTAGTTATTTTATTTATTTACTTGTATTTGGTAGCTATCATAAATGTGTTTGCTTTCTTAATTTATTTGTCTGCTTGGTTCATTTTTGTTTAAAAACACTAGTGATTTTCGAACAATTGATTATCCTTGTAACTTTACTGAATTCATATATGAGCTCTAAGATCAAAATCAACTCAAATTGGATTAAGTACTTAAATATAAGACCTGAAACTTTAAAACATCCAGAAGAAAACATAGGAAAAATGTAGGACTGGTCAAAAACTTTACAAATAAGACCTCAAAAGCACAAACAATAAAATAAAATTTGAAAAATGGGATTATATCAAACTAAAAACCTTCTGCACAGCAAGAAAAACAATCAACAGAGTGAAAAGACAATCTACATAAAAGTAGAAATAAATAATTTGCAAACTACAGCCAACAAGGGATTAATATCCAGAATATACAAGGAACTCAAACAACTTAATAGTAAAAAAGTAAATCTGATTAAAAATGGGCAGAGAACCAAATAGACATTTCTCAAAAGAAGACATATACTTGGTCAACAGGTATATGAAAAAATGTTCAACATTGCTAATTATCAGGGAAATGCAATTCAAAAACACATTGAGATATCGTCTCACCCCAGTTAGACGGGCTTTTATCAAAATACAGACAATAATGTGGGTACAGAGAAAGGGGAACACTTCTCCACTGTTGGTGGAACTGTAAATTAGTACAGCTATTTTGGAAAACAGTATTGAGATTTTCCAAGGAGGTATTGATAGAATTACCATATAATCAAGCAATCTCATTATGGAGTATATGGCATATACTGAAAGGAATGGAAAACCTCATGTTGAAGAGATACCTGCACTCCCATGTTTGTCACAGCTCTATTTACAATAGCCAAGATATGGAACTAACTTAAATGTCCATAAATGGATGACTGGATAAGGAAAATGTGGTATATATACACAGTGGGATACTACTCAGCCATAAAAATGGAATGATATTCTGCTATTCCCAGCAGAATAGATGAGCTTGGAGAAAATTAGAAGTGAAATAAGCCAGACACAGAAAGAGAAATATCATGTCATCACTCATAAGAGTGAGGTATAAAATAAATTAATAAATAAACAAGAAAGAAGGATAGAAGGAAGGAAGAAATGACAATCATAATAATATTTTGGACCTCCAAAAGAAATGATCAGAACTGTGGTTAGTATACATGAGAAAGGGGGAGAAATTGGGTATTGGACACAAATAGTGATTATGTTTTGTAATGATGAGTATGCTTATTATTCTGATTTGGTCATCACACATTTTACACAGGTGTTGATATTCAACTCTGTATCCCACAAATATGTATAATCAATTGTTTCAATAAAAAATAAAATAAAACATCTCACAGGAGCTTACTAATACATAACTTTAATAATACTTTTGTTCCCAATATATGATATTTGTATCTTATATATATCTAGGTCTTTGGGGTATTTATCAAATTACTTGTCATGAAACATGTCTGAAACAACAAGCTTTATTATTATTATTATTATTTCTTTTTGAGTTACAGTTTGTATAAAGCCACCATTGTAACACTCAAAGTAGTAATTTTTTTCCTATTACTTTCTGGACTATATTTTTCCAAGCTGAAATTATTTCAAATGAAGCAAACTCAGAGTTGGGCTACCAGTAGAGAATTATAAACAGAATATGTGAGATCTGAAAATGTTGTACCTAGATATTGAGGTAAATATTCTAAATAAAGAGGTTGTCCAGAGAGTTTGTAATATCAATCAAAAAATTACTTTGTACAATGAAGTATTTTTTGCCAATCTCTTTTTCAAAAATTAAGTTTGCAATATATTCACAATTGACACCAAATTTGTCATGTATTAAACCTCCTTTACTATATCATGTAAAATTAATATGCATGTAACAACCCTTTTTCTTAGTTTAGGAAAAAACGTTTTTTGAAATATTATTTCTTAAAGTTGATATGGGACAGTTATACTGCCCGATCGTGTTTTCCACGATCTTAAAGTCTTTTCTAGAGCAAACTTTTCAACATTGTTTTTGGTTTCTTTATTTCCTAACGAAACTGCTAATGAGTGTTTTCTCTTAATAACTGTGTAAATCCTGTTGAATGCATATGTCAGCCCTATTTCTTCTGATGAGTCCTGTTCAATTTATTTTAAAAATCTGCAGATTTTCAATTGTTAATGGTGTCTGTATACACAAATCAGTTTAGGTATTCTGATGGAATTTGCTAGTCATTAACCTGTTACTAAAAGTGTTCTTGACTAAATTGCTCACTAAATCATTTTTATGAAGATCAAAATCAGGAAAGAGTTTTCATCCATTTTGTATACATAAGCAACTTTTTCAATGAGTTAAAGTATTTTAATTTTACATCTTTTTTCCCCCTGTAAAGATAGATTAGGTCTTTTAGTAAATATACTAATAGAAATAAATTGATTTACTAATCAAGGCCATTACTCAATCCAAAAGCTGCTAGTAGATATAGCTTATAAGTAACTTTCTAATACTTGTTAAACACATAAGGAATCTTTATTGAAATTCAATTTTAAAAACTGGAAACTATTTGAAGGTAATATTTTAGAGAAGTGATATGTTGTGAGGGGAAGTCTAGATGGATGGTAGGGGGCATCCCAGAATAGAACTGCTGAGTTGAGCACTGTCCAGATTCCATAATCAACCTCATGGGCCCACAACATTGATCGTGTTAGAGCTTTGGATTGATCAGACTCAGTGAAATTGACTTAGAATGAATCTGATTGAATTACAGGTAAATGAAAAGACCAACTTAAAAGGAAAACAGAATTTTAAAGGGATCTCTGTCATTTCGCAAGCACTTTATTAATTGAAAAAAAATCTCAAGAAATACTTATCAGATAACCATGTACAAGGCATGAAATATTTTAAGAAGATACATACATTTCCCACTTTCATAAATATTTCAAACTAACAATGATATTGGCAATTATATTACAGTATCTTAGGGAAAGTACAGTGTGACACTGGAAAAAAAAAAAAAGTTACATATTTTAGCTTTAAAGCAATGAGCTGAAAGAGCCCAGTGCATATGTTTCTACCACGTAGATGTGCTTCTGAAACCAGTTGAGCCCTTTAACTAGGACTTTGCTCAGGACTGTAACTTAGAATGCTTAATCCTAATACGTTCCTTTTTCTTTCTAAGCATAAAACACATTTCAAAGGTCTCACTGGTATCACAATTTAGAAAAAAAAGAAAAGAAAAGAAAAATAGCTTCTCATAGATGTAAAACACTGTTTCTCCGGCACTATGCTCAAGCTCTTCTCAAATTTCCTCACATTCATTTTAGAGTATCTAAGGTGTGTTTCCTGTGTGTTCCTCAGGTTGGTCCTCTTGACTATCACACAGTATCTCTATCATTTTCCTCCTTTCCTGCTGTGCTGTGTGTGTGTGTGTGTGTGTTTCTATTGCCCTTGATGCCAAAATAACAGCTTTACTGGATATGTCACCAGGATATTACTGGGTTTTGTTTGTTTGTTTGTTTTATGTTCTCTGATATATGAAGTTAGCTGATGTCCAGGATATCATGTTTATACTGAAACCATCAAATCCCAATGTCCTTGGTCACTAAACTCCTCTATGCTATTTATTGATCTTGCTCCTGCCAATATTTACTTCAGGTTTGCTGTGTGTGAATGCAAAGGATAGTAAAAGCTGCTGTTACCAATATTATTAATGTGTTTTTTAATTTTTAATGTTTCATACTTTCTAATCCAATATATTTAACTATTGTGTGTGTGTATGCATTTGTGTGTCTGTACTTGCTTTCTGTTGCAGTTTTTCTACCTGTGACTGAAACAAACTCTGCAGGCTGGAGAGCACTATTTGGACAAGACCATTCTGTACCTTTAATCCCCCAGACTCTTAAAAGCTAACTGTGCACCTTACGTCTGTTTTGTCTCTTTCTCGTGAGGACACTCTGTTCTACATGTGCCTGTAGCAGTGGTGGGCTTGTGCTAGGAGCTCTCTGGACACTTCTGAAATCTAGCATAAACATGAATGAATTTCAAACTTAGACCCATGCTATGTAACAATTATCTTGATATGGAAAATTTTATAGAAACATTATATTGATTTATTATATTAAAACACTCTTAACTTCTCAAGTTCTATAAGTTGTGGAAGCTACCTCATAAGTATTTATTGATATTATTTGGCTGTTTCATTTTTATAATTAATGTATTGTTTCTTTTGAAAGCTTATAATCATTTAATTAATTATTATATCCTTAAAAGTATATACATCATTATAAATTGAGCACATCATAAAAATTTATTTTCATTCTAAACCAGAAGTATTTTAGTATAGGCAATGAACAGCATTACCCACAGCAGAGTACATAAAAATAATATTGATCCTCAAATATTAAGATGAGGCTTCCATTTCCAATTATACCATTCACTAATTGTGGGGGCCTTAAGAAAGCTATTTAATTCTCTGAGATCAGGTTTTTTTTATGTTTAAGTGAGAAACAATAATTTCTACCCTCCCAATAGCCCACTATTGTTCTGATGATGGTGCTGAGTAATGTAAATATTCTGAAAAAAATATAAAATCTATTCAGTTTTATGATGATTATATTTACCAATAAAAAAACATTTGCTGAACCATGTTTTTAGTCCTTTTATATAATTCTAAAGTAATATTTTGATTAATTGGGGATAGGAAGAATAAAGTAATGCAATTTATTGCATTAGCATTGAGCAGATACATCTTTCTGGCCTCCTGAAGAATATGAATAAGTAGGTCTTTAGGGGTCTCTCTATTCATGTATAAATTGTGCCTTTCTTTTTTCTAGACTACCTACCTCTACCTTTGGTGACTTCACAATAAGTATGCAAATGAAGAGTAGACAAGGGATATTTAATAAGCATTTATGAATTAGCATTTATTAATGTATTCATAAATTAATAAAGCTTTTAATTCTTATGTAAAAATGTATAAGAAGGTGCTCTGTTTACTATAAAGTAATATTCTAAAGCTAGTTATTTTTTACCTATATCATATCTTTTTCCATTTGTTCCATGTAGTATTCATTCAATCATTAAAAGAAAATATTGAGTGTCTATAAGTTTTTGGGCTGTGAGATATGAGGATCTGCTAACATCTCCTGATTTCTAAACCGGTCAAATTTTTGCAGAGGGGACTTGGATTAGTCTGATTCTGTTGCTCATAACAGAAATACTTGAACTGGGAAATTTATAAGAAAATGAAATTTATTGCTTACAGTTTTGGAGACTGGAAATTCCAAAGTCCAGAGAACACATCTGATGAGAGTCTTTTTTGGTGGTGGCTTTACAGCAATGTAGGGGTCTCACATGGCAGAAAAGTGGTGGAGAAGAGAGAGAGAGAGACTCTCATGTGCTGTCCTTATAAAGCCTTCAGAATCACGCCCACCACCACTATTAAACCATCAGCTAAATCACCCCTTCAAGGACCCACCTTTCAACTACCATAATATGGTTTCTTATCCTCAACAGGGGGAATTAAGCTTCTAAGATATATAAACAATTCAATCAGTCCACAGCAGGACTGTTAGAACAATGCCTGCAACAAACACTTAACTGC
>NW_007726879.1:73379-78952 GCF_000696425.1 Galeopterus variegatus
GAATTTGGCATTTTAATTAAACATTTTGTACATCATTCCCAAACCTCTGCAAATATATACCAAGTGGCAAGTAATCCATGGTATTTGAACTTATAAATACAATAAATCTTTACTCTTGTGTAGTTTACTAATATGAAATGATCGCAACCCTCAGTGTTGCCCCCGTTCCGGACCAGGGACCGGCAACGGGATCGCAACCCTCGGCGTTGCTCCCGCGCTTCGCTCAGCCAGCGAGCGGGAACTGGTCTGCATGTGGGATCCGAACCCTTGAGTGGGAGCGCTGCTGCACTTCCCAAGCAGCGCACCTATCCAGTGCGCCACCGGGCCGGCCCGATATATGTGCATTTCTAATTTCTTAACAAATCTTGTTCTAAATTTTGTGTAGTAACTCATGTATCAAACATGATCAGGATGAAATGGACAAACCAATTACATTTATCTTCATATAGCCATAATCAGTGAAAGCAGGTAGTTATTTTCATAAGCAATGCATCAAAACCACAATTTTTTACCTCCTAATTATGTATCTTTTAATATACATATCATGCTCATATATTTTATTTGATGGCATTATCTGTAATAGTAATTTACCATGCAGAGAAATAGCTTTCATGTGTGCCTAACACAAAATATGGAGCAGTTGCCTTAACAGATCTCTAAGTTTTCAAAACGGCATTCCATGTGTAGAAAAGCTATATTCTAACAGAAGGCATAGGCCAAGAAATAAGCTTCAAATATGGAATTAAGTTAGATACATCAGGAAATCTTTAGCTGACAGTGCCAACTATACGATGTACTTACTTTTGCCAGTAAATATAAAGACAGACACTATTTTTACTTGTTTCCTTTTAGTATATAACTTACTTGAAACCTTTGAGGCTGGTAGTATAATGGAATTTAGTACTACAGTGCATTATTTGTAAATTGCTGCTGAATTTGGCATTTTAATTAAACATTTTGTACATCATTCCCAAACCTCTGCAAATATATACCCAGTGGCAAGTAATCCATTTTATTTGAACTTATAAATACAATAAATCTTTACTCTTGTGTAGTTTACTAATATGAAACGTTAGGTGATTAAGCAAGTTTACTTTGGGATTCTCCCTTAAACAATGAGTATTTGAAAAAAAAATGTCAGGTTTAGTAAAATTTCAAACTGCTTTCTAGGGCTCTGAAATGAACTTTTGCTTCCTGAAAACATTATCTTTATTTTATCGGACAGCAGACAAACCTGCCTTGTGCTCTGGAATAAAATTTTTAACTTTATCTTCCAAGGCTATATAAACAGCCTTGGAAATCCAATCTGCAACAAAATGGTGTGGGTGCCTCTGCTTACAAGATGAAAAAAAAATGTCAGGTTTAGTAAAATTTCAAACTGCTTTCTAGGGCTCTGAAATGAACTTTCGCTTCCTGAAAACATTATCTTTATTTTATCGGACAGCAGACAAACCTGCCTTGTGCTCTGGAATAAAATTTTTAACTTTATATTCCAAAGCTATATAAACAGCCTTGGAAATCCAATCTGCAACAAAATGGTGTGGCTGCCTCTGCTTACAAGATTTGCATAAACATGAGACCCATGAATAATTATCTCCCAACACAGCTTTTACCTTCTACATGCTAAAGTTTAACCCACTTGTGGGTTTAGTTGTTTGTGTTAATCAGCTATTATTGTAGTAATGTGGAGTTATGATTATTTTAAACTCAACATCTTAAAATATTAAGCATTTACTTCTTGCTTGTGTGTGTGGAAGTCAACTGCTGCACTTGGGCTGATGTGGGCTAGGTTTGGCTGCCCGGTTCTATTTTAGGCTGAGTCAGCAGTGATTGCCCCAAGCTTTTGTTGGGTTAAGTCCTGTTCCATGTGTTTCAGTCTGGGTCCTTGGCTTAAGCAACAGCGATTGCCAGGAGGATGTTTGTCTCATAGCTGATGACCAGACCCCAAAGCTTACCAAATCACTGAAGTGCACTTTGGTCCTCTGCACACATCATGTTTCCTCTAATTCTGTTACCCAAAGGAAGTCACATGGCCAAGGCCGCAGTCATGGGGACAAGAAAGTATACTTCCCCACAACAGACAATGGGCGCAAGAAGTTGAGAGGTTATTTTTGAACAAAACTCCAATCAATCACAATGTTTTTTAAAGTTCTTTTCAATTCAACCATTTATTTGCTACATAACAGTAGCATAAACAGAAATATAGAGGAAAAGTTTGGTAGTGCTTGCTGACATCGTGAATTAAGAGGAAGTGATGCTGACAGTCATTTATTAGAAGGCAGTACAGTAATATTTTCATCTCTTGTTCATAAACAGATAATGTGTTCATGAAGCCAGTAAATAAAACATGTTTGTAATTGCTCCACATATCTTGAAAGGCATCGCATATATTTGTTTATTATCCAAAACTAAGGAAAAAAGAAGAGTAGCAGCTAAATTGTGTATATGATTTTGCAGTTTAATAGTATTAAGTGTATATAATATCATGTGATGTACCAAATAACAATATAAGTGGGTACCATAAAATTGGTAGTCTTCTTTTTTGCCATCAAGAATGCATGGTTAGAGAGATAAGTTATTTACCATGGTCACACTGCAGGATGGTGACAAACCTGAGGCTCAAGAGTTCATCTTCAGAACCACACTGAATAATTAATGTTAAAAATTCAGCTACATGTCACTAATTATGACTTTTATCTTGTATTAAAATGACATATTACACTCTCAGATACTTTGGTAGACTAGTTTGTTGGTCGAAGAGCTATTATTTCTATTCAAAACTCTATAATTCAGAATACATTGCAGTTTTTACTGACCTTACGCTGACTTATTAGTGCTTTATATGAGTCAAATGACTTTAGGGTAGATGTTATTTTAATTTAGCTTCATTGACACTGTTCACTATATTTTTTTAATGTGGCACTAAATCTGTTTGTAAGTTATATCTAACAGAGATGCTTTCAAGAAGAGTGATAGTGTGAAAATCTGAACTTCAGAAAAGTCTATGCAATGGGCTTTTAAGCTCTGTAATAATGTCGATTTACCTTTAGCTTAGCCGTGTGTGCTGCAATGCTCTGAAATCCCTAACATCCTGACGTGTATAAGCATCTTAGACCTCAACCCTCTCTTTGATCCTAACATATCAAAAAACAGTCATAATATTCAGTGTAATTTTGTGCAGCAGATCTTTTAAATGTGGCAGCACTGTGAAATACAATGTAAATGCACATATATCTGTGACATATAATTCAAATTATATTACAGAAGTATTTTCTCTTAATAAAAAAGAAACACTTTGTGTCAAGTAAACTTCAACTTTCTTTTAAATGTTCATTCTGATAGATTTATGTTCTGTTCACATTGCACGTCTCTCCCACCCAAACTTTTTCTTTTTGTGGTCTGTAGTAGTGGGCCAATCTTTATATTCCTTTGTTTTGCATTTTAAAGTGCTTCATTGGGATTGAAAGTGTTTCATTAAGTTTTGTTAAACTCATTAAGCTGAGAGAGTAAGTGCCACTTTACACAAAAAACAAGTCACAGAGACACTTCACCAGGGGACAAAAAACCTATTACCACTAACATCCATTAAATAGTTTTAGATTTTTTAAAACAGTGAAACAGAAATTCAAGTCATATATACAGAGTCTACCAAATAATTTGTCAAAATGTTTATCTGATCAATTTGGCCAAGTACATTTATAATTGAAATGTTTCCACAGGTGAATAAGTTGGAGAGATTTTGCATATGCCTTTTGTTTCAAGAATATGCCGTTAAGATACTTAAAATAATTTTCAATCTTCTTTTATGGCTTTGAGTATAATGGTTTTCCCAACTATCGAAATACTAAACTTACAAGTGTAACTAATTCTCTAATTTTTGACACAAGAGATGAAAAAAACTTAACATCTTTGCTTATGCAAATAGTCCTCTTCTGACATGTGTGTCTTGGTTCAAAACATCTCTTTGGATTTTTGTACAGATATTCATGAGTTAAAAGTAATACATTATGTAATATAGTATACTATACTTTTTCATTTAAAGTTTCCATTGGGGAACACAAGATAGAATTGTTTTTTAAAAAATAGAAAAAAGAAGATGTTGGTCTTTCTAACTTTCTAAGAATCATCTTGTAAACTGCTAAACTAGTAAGAGAATATAAGTCAGGTTTTATAGGACAACTTGATAGACAGAAGAAATCCTATATACAGTGTGTCTTTTTCTCTGGAGGAAATAAAAAAAAAGAGTGTAATCTTGAAGAATTCCTTATACTACTGTAGAAGTTTCTGAAAGGTTTAGAATATATAATCGATTAAATTTGGTATTGGAAATATTTAAGCTACAAGCAAGAACCTGTGAGAATAAGGTGCAGGTTTTATAAAGTGGCATATAGAGACAAGAAATCAGGAACTATTGGAAGTACTATTCACTTGTATCTGTATCTTGGGATATCAGTCCTGAGTTGGAATTCAATCAATATTTGACAATCAATAAATTAATGAAAAGAATATGGAGAAACCTTAGATGCACATATGTTTCTTCATCATTTTTCTATTTGACTTTACTTATTGCAGTAAAACATGTAAAATTGTAAGAAATATATTTTCCAACCATTAACACAGCAGGGCAAATAAATATGTAACTTCTGCAAAAACCAAACACTTTCATGCTATTTGTAAGATAAGTCAAAAGATTTCTTGCTGAAATATAAGCAGGCTTTGTGGAAATAATTAATCTAGCAAGTTGCAAGAAAATTTTAATCAAGTATTCATTGAACATTTATTATAACTTGAATTCTGCTGTAGGTAACATGAAGGAACAACATTCATATAAAGTAAAATAGCTACAACCTTTAGTTAATTAAACAATTATTTGGAAAAACTAAATGTGCAATGATGTATTTTCTTCTGTACTACTCTCATTTTCCTCATTCTTATACTTCTCTAAATTTTTCAAAAAGAATTATGATTGACATTTATTATATATATATATTTATATATGTGTGTGTATATATGTGTATATATATATATTTTTTTAATGGTTCATTTTACTGCTATTTATCCTACCCCCTTCCTTGGAAGCAGCAAGGTGGAAATTAATTAAAGCAAAAAAACTCCAAATCTGTTAAACAACAGATCTGTTAAATAAATCTGTTAAACAACATCAATACAATAAGATCGGCTATACCTTCCATTTCACCACATAAAACAGCTAAAGTAATCCAGGGAGTGTGATCTTCTGATATATAATATATAATACATATAAAATATATATACATTTACACATATATACTGTGTATGTATTTGATTATATTGTATTGTATTGTATTATAATATATCATATCATATTATATTCATTTCAAGGAACTTCAGTATCCAAGTTCTTTAGCAAACACGTTCTCTTTTATTTTATGCTAGATCTTTACCTTGTGATCTTCTTATTTCAGCACTATGCAAATACCTCTTAAATTCCTCTACAAATGTTTCCCCAACAAATGCTCCATTCTTAAATATTACTTTCTTTATTTGTCTGTTTTTTTTTTTTTTTTTTTTATTTTTGTTTGTTGGGTTCGATT
>NW_007726879.1:79525-81115 GCF_000696425.1 Galeopterus variegatus
TAAATTCCTCTACAAATGTTTCCCCAACAAATGCTCCATTCTTAAATATTACTTTCTTTATTTGTCTTTTTTTTTTTTTTTTTTGAATTATGATTGTTGAGATCAGATAAGTACCTTGGTGGACTGGACAGTCAGGAGTACTGCCTGCACACTTCAATCTCAGTTGGACACTTTGTGCCATTTAGATGAATTCCAACTCACAGCTCACCTCATGTATCAAAAGGAGCTATGTAAACACTGCATATAATTTCCTCCTTACCCTCTCCATTTTTCTCAATACCTTCTCTGAATTCAGTAAGATTATGCTTCCTATTTTCTCTAACTAAATTTAATACATTTTCTATGGATTAAAACAAGTACTAAATAAATCCATGCTTATTTATAAAACATTTATCTCTTTATAGAAACTAGCTTACTTTTGCATTTTCCAAATCTTTGTTGTTTAATCAGTGGTATTTTTCAACTCCCTGCAGGTTAAACTTTAATTTTGAGGGGAAAGAAAAGCACACATCAATTCAGAAAAAGGGCAGATTAAATATTTTAATGACTACTTTATTCCACCAAAGTGTCATGGCCTGCTTAATTTAGATCAATAGGACCAAGTTACTCCAAGCTAGAGAACTCTGAATGTTCTCATTTGGTCTGCATGGGCAGGCTTTGAAGTGCCTCTGGGATTAGATCCTAATTCTGAACTCAAACTGGTTTGACATCTCAGTAGATTCTAGGGAAATGCAGCAGTTTCTGGCTAGAACACTTCTTTTTAAAATATTTATGCTATAATTGGAAAACCTGGAAAAAAAGAGCTCAAGTCTTAACCTTTTCTATGCAAAAAAGGTTATTAAAAAACACTCAGAAGTTAGTAGACATCAAAATTAGGATCAGAATAACACAATTTTATTACCTATAAATCTGTGTAACAATAGATGTTTATCTTACCTTAAATGTTTATTAAATTTTAAAATATTAAAATTTAGTATATAAAATGTCTCTAGCTTATATTTAGATTACTGTATTTTGTCCTTCTTTTAATTCTTGAACTTTATGAAGTTTACATTAAATATTTTGTAAAGTAGGATACAACTTAGGAGCCAATCCATATCAATGTTTTCAAAGAACTGAACCCATAGAAGAGAACAGACTAAGGTCCTTTATCTGTCAAAATCACATATATTTTTGAGGTAATTTTACAAAGAAAACTTTAAATTGGTAAATAAATAATTTAAAATATGAACAAAAATACATTCTAGTTATTTATTCAACATATATGTAAACTCTTTGAATTGGAATAAAGCACAACAATTTAATATTTATATCCTAAGAATGTTTAAGGCGCACTAAACTATAACTTAAGCACTGAGTATTTATGGCAATATGTCATCTCTAACTACAGATTCCTAATAAAAAAATTCCCAGTAGAATGGTTAAACAGATGCAGGAAGCCATACTTTTATCTCCAAATATAAAGAAATGCAAGACAAAAATCAATAAGTATACTTTTCTAAGTTTTGGTGTAAGAAAGAAAATTTTTTAGATATCAAAAATTAATAGCTGTACCATAGCCAAAGAGGTTATCAGAAGTTGTCACAGTTT
>NW_007726879.1:81571-82377 GCF_000696425.1 Galeopterus variegatus
CAAGCATTTGGATAGGATCCAGTAGGGATCTATTACACCCTTGAAAGAGGACTATGAAATATCTGCCTTTTGTCCTAGATTCATTGCTGGAGTTTAGTCTATGGGTAGAAAATGGAATTAGTTGTGAGAAATTACAACCTCAGTCTGTATCTCAAGAAGTTGAGGGAGAGGAGAAAGTTATCACAGAGGTACAAAAAGATAAAAAGAAAACAATCGAAGAAAGAAATATTTTTTTTTTCTTATGTGGAAGAATGAAATTAGACCTATACCTCTCACCATATAGCAAAATCAACTGAAAGTGTATTAAAGACTTAAATGTGAGATGTGAAACTTTAAAAGTCCAAGAAAAAATCTTACAGGAAACACTTTAGGATGTAGGACTGGGCAAATGCTTTATGAATAAGTCCCCAAAGCACAAGCAACAAAAGAAAAAATAAACAATTAGGATTATATCAAAATAAAAAGCTTCTGCACAGCAAAGGAAACAATCAACAGAGTGAAAATACAACCTACAGAATGGGAGAAAATACTCGCAAACTATGCATCCAGCAAGGAATTAATATACAGAATATACAAGGAACTCAAACAACAGCTAAAAAGGAAATGAACCTATTTAAAAATGGGCAAAGGAGCTGAATAGGCCTTTCTCAAAGTAAGATATACAGATGGCCAACATGTACAAGAAAAAATGGTCAACAACAGGGAAACGCAAATCAAAACCACACTGAGATATCATCTCCCCCCCGATAGACTGGCTATTATCAAAAAGACAGAGAATAACAAATGCTGGCAAGGATGCAGGGAAC
>NW_007726879.1:82593-88513 GCF_000696425.1 Galeopterus variegatus
GATAGACTGGCTATTATCAAAAAGACAGAGAATAACAAATGCTGGCAAGGATGCAGGGAACAGGGAGTCCTCCTGCATTGATGGGGGAACTGTAAGTTAGTGCAGACATTATGGAAAACAGTACAGAGATTTCTCAGTCAAGTGCATATAGAACTTCCATACACCCAGCAATCCCACTATTGAGTAGATACCCAAAGGAATGGAAAACATCGTGTGGAGAAATATCTGCACTTCCATGTTTATCGCAGCTCTATTGACAATAGCCAGGATATGGAACCAAACTAAATGTCCATCACTGAATGACTGGGTGAGGAAAATGTGTTATATATACACAATGAATACTACTTAGCTATAAAAAGAATGAAATTCTGCCCTTCGCAGCAACGTGATATAGCTTGAAAATTATGTTAAATGAAATAAGTCAGGCACAGAGAGAAGTACTGCATGTCATCACCCCTAAGTGGGAGCTAAAAGAACAAACAAATAAATTTTAAAAGATACAATATTTGCAATAATATGTTGAACTTTCAAAAGGAGAGAACAGAACTGGGGTTACCAGTGACTGAGGTTACCAGTGGTGGGAAAGGAAGAGGGGTATCGGGGATAAGTAGGAAACTAGTAAAGGGTCACAAAGAATGATCACATTACGTAATGACGAATATACTAATTAGCCTGACTTGATCACCACATATTGCATAGAAGTACTGATATTCAACTCTGCACCCCACACATATGTATATTCAATAAAGAAAAAACAAGAAAAGTAAAAAAAAAAAAAAAGAGAGAGAGAGAAGAATACCAAGGAAGACAATAGAAGGAAATAAAAATTAAAATAATGCTACCTTTATACTATCCTATCAGGTTAAAAAAAGTAAATGGATTACAAAATAAGAAAATGAAAATATAGACTCGGTATTGGTAAATTTTTAAATGTTAAATGTAGAATAGAAAAAAATAGTATTGATATTAAAAGTTAAATGTTAAATGTAGAATAGAAAAAAATAGTATTGATATTGAAAAGATTAAAATATATTGCTAAAACTTTAGAAAAGATTGGTAATTCACAAGGTCAAAGTTTTTATAAACATTAAAATACTTAAATACTTTTAAATATTTAAAAATTTTCAATAAATTTTGAATATATATATGTGTTAATTCATCACTTATTCTTCTACATATTTAATAAATACACTTACATAGTTATTAACAGTTTTGATTTTTATTAACAGATTGTATTTTTGTTCTGATTTATATATAACAACTTAAAAAGTTTGAAAACCTAAAAATATAAAAACTAGACTGTGATATAAAACAGCATATGTTAGACCATCTTTTAACATGTTTTTCAAAAGATCTATTCTTTTCTTACATTTAAATAAATATATGATCTGCTTGGAGTATATATTTTTATATAATGTGAGGAAAGAGTCAAATTTTGTTTTATTTAAGATGGATAGCTAATTATGATATCACTATTTATTTTTTAAAAAGCAAGTTAATTTTCTCATTAAATTATAAACAAAAGTTTTGTTACACACCAAACTCACAGACATACTCAGAAACATAATAATGCACAGTAGAAAATACAGAAGATAAAGAAAAATATAGACATTTAAAATGTTAAAACCTTTTAGTAAACTTTACTGTACAGAATTAAAAACATACATCATGATTTTATAATGATTTTCTCACCCACAAGAGAATGAGTGAAAACCAATAACTTTTTTTAAAGAATATTTTATTTAGAACTCTAATAAAACAATACGTAAATTCACACCATTCTTCCGAATAGTCATCATGACAAGTGTGAGGTGAGGTCATCTAGTCGTTTTAATTTTAATTTACCTGATTAATGATGTTGGGCACCTCTTCATATACTGGTTGGTCATTTTTATATTTTCTTTGGTAAAATGTCTATTCTGGTCTTTTGCACATTTTTTAATCAGGTTATTTGTTTTTCTGGTATTAGTCATATTAGTTATTTACAAATTTTGGCTATAAACCCCTTATCAGATATGTGGTTTGCAAAGATTTTTTCCCAATCTATAGGCCACCGCTTCATTGTAATGATTGTTTCCTTTGCTGTGCAAAAGGTGGTTAGTTCGGCGTATTTCCATTTACTTACGTCTCCTGAGCTTCTGATCTTCCATTAAAGTTTTTTATACATTTTGTGTTGACTTTGTGAAAGATGTAGAATAAAGGTCCAATTATATTTTTTTAATTGAAACATAATTGTTAGACATATTTGTGGGGTACAGAGTTGAATATCAATACTTGTGTACAATGTTTGATGATCAAATCATAATAATTAGCATATTCATTGTTAAAAAAACATAATCATTCTTTGGTGCCATTGACTAATTTATGATAACTGCCCCCCCCCGCTCCCCTTTTCCCGTCTCTAGTAACCCACAGTTCTGATTTCTGCTGAAAGTTCAACACATTATTGTGATTGATCTTTCTTTCCTTCTTTCCTTCTTTTCTCTCTCTGTCTCTCTCTGTCTCTCTCTCTCTGTCTGTCTTTCTTTCTCTCCTTTTTATTTATTTATGTATGTGTTAGCTCCCACTTAGGACATGCACTGTTTCTCTTTCTGTGCCTGGTTTACTTCACTTAACGTAATTTTCTCCAAGCTATTCCCTGCTGCTGGGAATGGCAGAATTTCATTCTTTTTATGGCTGAGTAGTATTCCATTCTGTATATATACCACATTTTTCTTATCAGTCATTCAGTAATGGACATTTAATTTGGTTCCAACTCTTGGCTATAGTAAATAGAGGTGCAATAAACTTGGGAATGCAGGTATCTCTTCAACATGCTGTTTCCATTCCTTTGGGGATATACCCAATAGTAGGCTAGCTGGCTCATATGGTAGTTCTATCGGTACTTGTCTAAGAAACTGCCATACTGTTTTCCATATGTCTGTACTAATTTACAGTCCCTCCCACAGTGTAGAAGTGTTCCCCTTTCTTCACATCCTCAACAGCATTTGTTATTCTCTGTCTTTTTGATAATAGCCATTCTATCTGGGGTGAGATATTAACTCAATTCGGTTTTGATTTGCATTTCCCTGATGCTGAGTGGTGTTGAGCATTTTTTCATATACCTGTTGGCCATTTGTATGTCTTCCTTTGAGAAATGCCTATTCAGCTCCTTCACCCATTTTTAATTGCTTTATTTGCTTTTTCACTAAGTTGTTTGAATTCTTTGTGTATTCTGGACATTAATCTCTTGTTAGATATATACTTTGCAAATATTTTCTCCTATTCTGTAGGTTGTGTTTTCACTCTGTTGATTATTTCCTTTGTTGTGCAGAAGTTTTTTATTTTGATATAATCCTATTTGTTTACTTTTTCTTTTGTTGCTTGTGCTTTTAGAGTCTTACTCCTAAAGTCTCTGCCCAGTCCTACAACCAGAAATATTTCCCCCGTGTTTTCCTCAAGGAGTTTTATAGTCTCAGGTCTTATATGCAAGACTTTAATCCATATTGAGTTGTTTTGGTCTATAGCAAGGGGTATGGGTTTAGTTTTATTCTCGTACACATAGCTGTCCAGTTTTCATAGCACCATTTATGAAGAGGCAGTTCTTTCTCCAATGAATGTTGTTGATGCCTTTGTCAAAGATCAGTTGGTTTGTAAGTATGTGGGATGATTTCCAGGTTCTGTAATCTTTTGCATTGGGTCATGAGTCTGTTTTTATGCCAGAACCATACTATTTAGGTTACTATATTTTTATAGTATAATAGCATGACTCCATCTTCATTTTTATTACTATTATTATTATTAATTTTATTTTTTTCTCAGGATTGCTTTGTCTATTTGGGGTCTTTTGTTGTCCCATATGAATGTTAGAATTTCTTTTTCCTGTATCTGTGAAGAATGTCTTTGGTATTTTGATGAGGATTGCATTGAATCTGCAGATCACTTTGGGTAGTATGGACATTTTCACGNTCTATCTGGGGTGAGATATTAACTCAATTCGGTTTTGATTTGCATTTCCCTGATGCTGAGTGGTGTTGAGCATTTTTTCATATACCTGTTGGCCATTTGTATGTCTTCCTTTGAGAAATGCCTATTCAGCTCCTTCACCCATTTTTAATTGCTTTATTTGCTTTTTCACTAAGTTGTTTGAATTCTTTGTGTATTCTGGACATTAATCTCTTGTTAGATATATACTTTGCAAATATTTTCTCCTATTCTGTAGGTTGTGTTTTCACTCTGTTGATTATTTCCTTTGTTGTGCAGAAGTTTTTTATTTTGATATAATCCTATTTGTTTACTTTTTCTTTTGTTGCTTGTGCTTTTAGAGTCTTACTCCTAAAGTCTCTGCCCAGTCCTACAACCAGAAATATTTCCCCCGTGTTTTCCTCAAGGAGTTTTATAGTCTCAGGTCTTATATGCAAGACTTTAATCCATATTGAGTTGTTTTGGTCTATAGCAAGGGGTATGGGTTTAGTTTTATTCTCGTACACATAGCTGTCCAGTTTTCATAGCACCATTTATGAAGAGGCAGTTCTTTCTCCAATGAATGTTGTTGATGCCTTTGTCAAAGATCAGTTGGTTTGTAAGTATGTGGGATGATTTCCAGGTTCTGTAATCTTTTGCATTGGGTCATGAGTCTGTTTTTATGCCAGAACCATACTATTTAGGTTACTATATTTTTATAGTATAATAGCATGACTCCATCTTCATTTTTATTACTATTATTATTATTAATTTTATTTTTTTCTCAGGATTGCTTTGTCTATTTGGGGTCTTTTGTTGTCCCATACGAATGTTAGAATTTCTTTTTCCTGTATCTGTGAAGAATGTCTTTGTTTATTAATTTTATTTTTTTCTCAGGATTGCTTTGTCTATTTGGGGTCTTTTGTTGTCCCATATGAATGTTAGAATTTCTTTTTCCTGTATCTGTGAAGAATGTCTTTGGTATTTTGATGAGGATTGCATTGAATCTGCAGATCACTTTGGGTAGTATGGACATTTTCACGGCATTAATTCTTCCAACCCATGAACATGAAATGTCTTTCCATCATTTCGTTTTCTCTTTATTTTCTTTCAGCAGTTATTTGTAGTTCTCATTGTAGAGATCTTTCACCTCCTGGGTTATTTTTATTCCTAGATACTTTGCTTTTATGGTAGCTATTGAAAATGGGCTCACGTTGTTCTGTCATCTATTTGAGGTTTCTTGTATCTCATTGAGTTTCTCTGAGATTGTTTCTTGCAATTCCTTTTCACTGTTTTCATAGGTTTCTTGTTGTTTGGGATCTGGTACTGGGAATTATTGTATTCCTTTGAGAGTGTCATTTTTACCAGGCCTTTGTTTTGTTTTGTTTTGTTTTGTTTTTTCATATTTCTAGTATCCCTACATTGATGTCTGGGCATCTGGTTGAGAAGTTGCTCCTTCTAATACTTAGCAGTGTCTTTTGAGGAGAGAAACCTTCCTGTACATGTGTTTTATATTGACCACCGGGTAGGACATTTTAGTTTTGGTTCCAGGTAGATGCAGTAGTGTAGTCTCTGTGTGGTTACTTTGACCATATTCAATATTGGAGTTTTCTGTGAGTGACTCTGTGGTCTAGGTACTGGGGCACTCAGTAGTTCCTTGAGGAAATGGGTGACATTGGGTTGTGTTGCCAAGGTCATGGGCAAGTTTTTGAGCTCTTGGGAGAAGTTCCTGGATGCTCTGCCACTCTTTGCCTGAGGTGAGTGACCCTGGTTGGACTTGTTGGCAACCTACCTAGTGTCCCATCACCGTGATAGGTGCACAGGGTGATCTGAAAGTCTTCAGCTTAAATGGACAACTGTGTGTGGTATGTCTAGGGGTTAGCATTAGGAACAGAGTCTTTGAGGGGTATAATAGAGTGCTCAGCAGCCCTCAGCTAGGGCAGGTGACTCAATGGTGTCACTGAAGCTCCTAGAAGAG
>NW_007726879.1:89410-91117 GCF_000696425.1 Galeopterus variegatus
TGCTCAGCAGCCCTCAGCTAGGGCAGGTGACTCAATGGTGTCACTGAAGCTCCTAGAAGAGTCCTGTACCTGCAGGCAAGTTTCTTGTGTAGTGTGTAGCTTTGCTGTTGAAGGTAGTGACAATGAATGGGGTCACTAGATTTATATTTGGGGCTCTGTACTCTCAGGAGGGACACTGGGATGGTCTGTAGTACCACTATTGAAGTGGGACACTTGGAGTGTTAGCAGTTAATCACCAAAAGAAATGCTGGGCTCCTCCGTAGCTGTTCAGCTGGAGTGGCCACTCTGGGCAAGGCTACTGCAGTTTTGAATAGGCCCCATTTCACCTAGTAGCATTACTGGGATACTCTGGATCTCCTGAGCTGCACGGGCTGTCCTTCATGAGGTTGCTGGGGCTGTGGGTGAGCTGATCTGCCCCCAAGAGAGATGATGAAGCCCTCTTGCTGAGGCAGGAAGCTCTGGGCAGGCCCTTTGGTGCTGCAGGTGTGTTCTGTGCCCAAGAGAGGTGTATGAGTCCTCCGCTACCTCTTTGTGGCTGCAGGAATTTCTATGGCACCTCACCAAGGAAGATGGTGCTGCCAACAGTGGGTAGGAGCCCTGATTAGGCAGCTTATGACTCTGTAAAGTGTGTGTGCTGACACCCTCCATTCTGAGGGTGGCACCCTTGGCACAGTGGACTATCTGTTTCCAGGGGGAAGGCCTCCACAAGAACATGAGTGTGGGCAACCTGGTGTAATGATGTGGCTTCAGGGGAGTGGGACTGCTGCAAGTGCCACAGCAAGATGGTTTTGGGTGTAGGGGACAATCTCAAATCTGCAATTGCTTCAGAAGCTTAGAGCCTGGGCAATTGGGGATGATTTTGTATGTGTACCTCCTTAGGTCAATTTAGTTGTGTGTGACCCCAGGAGTTACCAGAATTGGGCACATGGCCACCCACAAAGGCTGCCCCTGAGTGAGGCATATGGGTTCTCCTTCCCCTCCTCATGGATATAAGTATTGTACTGGTACCAACATAGGCAGTGTCACTGCCTGCAAGTGAGGGACCTGAACAGGCTACTTTCTGGACCTGGAGGGTGCATACACTGATCCCTTCCATTCTGAGGGTGGCACCCTTGCTTCAGGGCCATTCATTACCAGGGTGCAGGGCCAAAGCCAATTCAAGAATGTTGGAACCCATCCTGGCCTCATAGTCACTGCAGCAGTCTGGGACCTGGGAGCTAGGGGCACCTTTGCATGTGTTACTCAGGCCAAATAGCCACATATGCCTGAAGAAGTTCCTGATACCAAATACATGGCCTCAAGGGCAAGGGCAGAATAGATTTCCTCGTGCTCTAGGCCATTGGCCTGCTCACCTTCCTACTTTCAGAAACTCCTCCTGAATCCCTCCTGTTCCAGTTGGGTGATAGGATGGTGGTGGTTGGGAATTTTCTTCCATTCTCTTTGTAACTATTCTTAGCTTCTGCACTCACCAGCATCTCCGTGGCTCCCTCACTGGTTCCAGCTCTCTCATTTCATTTCTCTCATCCAAGTGTAGCTGTGCATTCTAAGTATTTTCCATCTTTGTGAGAGATACAAGCAATGCATCCTTCTAGCTGGACACCGTGCTCCCCAATTATATTCTTTTGTGGGAGGAAATGCAGCTTTCCCAGCACCATTTACTGAAGACACTATTCTTCATCCATTGTGTTCTTTTGGTGTCCTTGTCAA
>NW_007726879.1:92387-94206 GCF_000696425.1 Galeopterus variegatus
TTTTTTCTGACTCAATCTTTGTAGGTAGTATTTTTCTAAAAATTTATTTCCTCTAGGTTATCCAATTTGTTGGCATATAATATGACAGACCCTTATGATCCTTTTTATTTGTGAGTCATCTCTTGTCATTTCTTCACATTCATTTTTTATTTTTATTTATTTGAGTTTTTTCTCTTTTTTTCTTAGATTAGCTAAAGGTTTGTCAATTTTCTTTTTTCCCAAAAAAACCCCTCAGTTTTATTGATTCTAATTTTTTTTCTGTTTTCTTTTTGGTTTGTTTTTGTTCTGATTTTTATTATTTCCTTCCTTCTGCTATTTTTGGGTTTATTTTTTTTTGTTCTTTTTAGAGTTCATTGAATAACATTACACTTTTATTTTATATCTTTCTTTCCTTTTCCTTTCTTCAAGATTATAGATCCTTTCTTCTGGTTATCTAGTCTGCTATTGAAGCATTCTATTGTATTTTTCACTTAATCAATTGAATTCTTCAGCGTCAAGACTTCTGTTTTGTTCTTTTTTATGATATCTATCTCTGTTCAATTTCTAATTCAAATCATGAATTGTTTTCCTGATTTTATTGAATTGGCTCTTTGTATTCTCTGTATCTTTCTGAGTTTCCTTATGATTATTATTTTGAATTCCTTTTCTGGATGTTCACAAATTTTGTTTCATAGGCATCAGTTACTAGAGAATTATTGTGTTTCTTTGATAGTGTCATGTTTTCTTGCTTTTTCATGTTTCTTGTATCCCTGTGTTGATGTCTACCCATCTGGTGGTGCAGTCACCTCTTCCAAATTTACCGAGTAGCTTTTATAGAGGAAGACCTTTACCTACAGATGGGCCTGAGGGTGCCAATTAAATAGGAAGTGGTGGTTATGGTTCCATGTGGGCATGTTGGTGTAATCTCTGTGCAGCTTTTGTAGTTGTGGTCAATGTCAGTGATGACTATGGATGCCCAGATAGTCTAGGCTTTAGAAATGTGCAGTACTGATGGTGGCTGTGCAGGTTATTAGGGCAAGGGCTATAGGATTCCTCCCTTTCTTGTGTTTATCTCAGTGGGGAGTCTTAGCTGAGAGTATCTCTCTTAGTGTCAGTCCTGACATGGGCCACGGGCAGCCACAGCAGCACAGGGATCCAGAGTAGCTGAGAAGCCAAGTTCCTGGGCTCAGGAACTACTGTCTTATCTGGAACATGAAGTGCTGGTTCACTTTCCAAGGCACAAATAGATATAGTCTTAGTACTAAGCCAAGGTCTGTTCCTCTAATGGTTCTGATTCTAGTGGGCAGAGCACATCACTGACACACCTCTGGGGAAGGAGTAATCAAGAGGTTAGGGCCCCAAGGAACAGTTCACACAGATGCCGTTTATGACCCAGAACCAACCAGGCACAGTGGCTGCCTGGGCTCTGGGGCATAAAGAACCGTGCAGAGGTGACTATGGGCCCTAAGATAGTGAGACATGACAGTAGCCCAGGCTCTGTAAGGCCATGCACAACAGCAGCAAGGAAGCAGAAATGACACGATGTAACCGTGGCTTGGGTCCTGAGGGAATGGGATCAGTGCAACAATGACTCCACTCCAAAGAGAAGCAGGGCACCTCTGCAGTTCCAACTGCGGGAGGCCAGTCCAGTTCCAGGTAACGGGGATGCTGTGGCTATTCAGCCTGGGGGGGTGGGATGGTGCGGCTTATCCAAGGCTCTGATTCCCTGTGAGACAAGGTGATGCTTTTGCTCAACCCAGGAGATGTGACTACACAAGTCAGTGCAGCCTCCAGATCTCTTTTCCTTTTTTTTTTTTTTTTTTTTTTTTTTTTTTTTTTT
>NW_007726879.1:94846-96884 GCF_000696425.1 Galeopterus variegatus
TTTTTTTTTTTTTTTTTTTTTTTTCTGCTATTCTCTAGAGCTCTCCTTTGGTTATTTTGGTTGAAATGTAGCTATTTATTTATTATTTTAATTTTTTTGTATTAGTCCATTTTTCTTTTGCTTATAACAAATACCCCAAACTGGGTAATTTATAAAGAAAATAAAATTTATTTCTTATACTTTTGGAGGCTGGGAAGCCCAAGGTCCGGGGGCACATTTAGTTAGAGCCTTCTATTTGGTGAGAACTCTCTCCAAAGTCCTGTGGCAATGGAGCCTGGTGACAAAGGCAAGAGCATGCTCATGTTCTCTCCCTGTAAAGCCACCAATCCACACCCACGCTAACTCATGAAAGCATTAACCCATCAATCCATAAATGAATTATTGAATTCATCCTCACAAATACATAGTCCTCATGATCCAATAAACTCTTAAAGACCGCACCTTTCAAATACAGCAGTCAAATTGCCCACATTCTTTTTTTTTTTTTTCCTTTTTGTCTTTTTTACTGACCGGTAACAGGATTGCAACCCTCATTGTTCTGCCCATACCGGGGACCGGCAACGGGATCGCAACCCTCGGTGCTGCGTCCGCACTGCACTCAGCCAGCGAGCGGGAACCGGTCTCCACATGGGATCCGAACCCTCGGCGGGAGCGCCGCCACACTCCCAAGCGGCGCACTCTCCAGTGCACCACCGGGCCGGCCCTAATTGCCCACATTCTTAACACTGCTACAATGGAGATCAAGCTTCTATTAGTTTTGAGGGGACATCCAAACCATAGCAGAGGGAGATGAGTGCGAGGAGCTTCTAGTCAGCATTCTTATTAATGTCACTCAGACATACAAAATTTATATGTATTTTTAAGCATTGTATATGAAAATAAAAAATAAACAAATGCACACCAAGTGATCGGGAGACTATTTAAAACATCTATTAAACTTAAAGAGTCTGCCCAATATATATAAAATAACTTCTACCAACTGTACAGGAAAGGCAATTGTGCCAAAGGAAAAGTAGACAAAAGAGATTTGACTAGACAATTTACAAAATAAACATGAGAACATGAACATTTAAAGATGATCTCAACATTTCTGCTTGTCAGGAAGTTTCAACACGTATCACAATAAAAATTTACATATACAAAATCCAAACAACTGTAATTCTGGAACTCTGGTTTATAAAAGAAAATATATGCTTACCATAATTCAAGGACAATATGCACAAGATTTAGACAAAGATAAATTACATCTATTAAAAAATGAGATATCTTTGCTGTTAAATGGTAAGAATTTTATGTTACATGGTTTATTGAGAAAAATAAAGTTGCATGCAGAATGATTTTATATTCGTAAAGTACAAAAGGAAGCAATCCCTTATTTGCACACGTGTAGTGTGTGTGCATGCACATGTGCACATGTTTACAAACCTGAAAGGTATCAGTACTTTAGAGTGATAGAAGATGGAGGGAAAGAAGATTGGCAAAGGGAATTAAAAAATAAAGATTATAGCAAATGTGAAAGTGCAGGTGGATTAATGTTAATTGAAAACAATACCAAAATTTTTTTTTTTTTTTTTTTTTTTTTTGTCTTTTGTCTTTTTCCGTGTCCGGCAACGGATCGCAACCCTCAGTGTTGCCCCCGTACCGGACCGGGGACCGGCAACGGGACCGCAACCCTCAGCATTGCCCCCACGCCTCGCTCAGCCAGTGAGCGGGAACCGGTCTGTATGTGGGATCCGAACCCTAGGGCGGGAGCGCCGCCGCGCTTCCCAAGCGGCGCACTTATCCAGTGCGCCACCGGGCCGGCCCATACCAAAATATTTTTTAAGAAATATGCAAACATTTAAAATGGACAAGATTTACAATTTGAAATACACAAAAATGTTGATTTGATTCAGGTCTGGGAATGTGAACAAAACTAGTATTGGACTTTTATTTATTTATTTATTTATTTTTTATTTTTATTTTTTCATTTTTTTATTTTTTTATTTTTATTATTTTTATTTTGTCAATATACAATGTAGTTGATTATTGTGTCCCA
>NW_007726879.1:98085-116047 GCF_000696425.1 Galeopterus variegatus
CGAATGAAATACTGCCATTTGCAACAACATGGATACTATTGGACTTTTATCATCTCAGTATAGTGTCTACAATAAACTATTTCTTCTTTAAAAATCAAAGTCAAATAACTTCTTAGCTTATGCACACAGAACATATTCAAACATCTGAAATAATTTTATCTGTTAAATATACTCAAAAAATTTAAACAGGTTTATTAATCTTTTGAGTACAGCCCATTCCCAAATTAGTTCCTTTTGGCTAAAATAGCTCAATTGTTTTCTTAGCTTGAGAAAAATGTTCACTCAAGTTGTCAGCTACGATAGATATAATAAAAAATCAATTTTAGTTGTGAAGATACAGTTTTATCTTGGCAGTGGTCTAGGACATCACTTATTTCATTTGTAATTCTAAGATATTTATAAGATATCACTTGGCATTTGAAATGCTGCAAAAAAATTGTTATCAAGGACATACTGGAACATAGAGTTTATCAGAAAATCTAGATTTCAGGTATGGCTCTGTGTCTTCAGTATTGTATATCTACTCATTTCAATTAATTGGTTTTGAACCCAGTCACCACATCAACGAAATGAAGTGATCACAGTAAATCATCACTAAGTTAGCTTTTAGTTCTGTTGTTATTCTTTAACATTTTTGCTTTTATTGAGTTTTAAAATTTTCAATTAAAAAGTAATAACTAATGATAACCAATACTGTAAAAATTTTGTATACATTTCACTGAGTGTAAAAAATAAATTGATTTTGTATTTCTGGTGGCCAATTTTGCTATATATCTGAAAAGCCATTAATATAATCATACATTTTGATCTACCTATTTTCCTTCCAGTAATGTATTCTGATGAAATAATCAGAAATACATAGAAAATTTATTCAAGAATATTTTTTACCACATATTATAAACAATAATCTTTAAAACGTTGATATAGGCTTCTAGTCAAGATGACAGAATAGACAGCCCCCAGCATCACTCTCTCCCACAACCAATTTACAACTAATAAAACCCAACAACAAACAAGCTGGGGCTGCTAGAGCTCCAGGGAAGAGGAGGAGAGACATATGGAGTGCGTGAAGGTGGGAGAAGCCATGATGAAAGAAAGAAAGGGTCGCTCCCACCCTTTTGAGCCTGGGCCACTTCAAGTCTGGAGCTGGTGAGCACATGGAGCAAGAGCTGGCAAAAGTCACAGCTGTGCCCTTCATATGAAGTTGCTTGGGGGCAGCAGGGGAGAAGAGGAACTTGGTGGCCCCCAGGCCAGCAGGACCACTAACAGAGTTCCCAAGGACTCACAAAGGAGCAAGTGGCCACAGACTACAGATAAAAGGAGCCACTCAGAGGCTGATGAGTCATTGCAAAGGACCAGCACACAGTTTGTCCTGTGGAAAGTCTTTGGAGTGCAGGCAGAGGGGAAGACTGATGCACTGTGGGGGAACAGTGGGTTATAGCATGGACAGCCGATCTGCCCTCCAATCAGCACAGGACCACTCAGTGTAGACTGGTCAAGAATATAGTACTGCCGGGGGTGCAGTTTGCTGAAAAGACTCAGGCCCGACCAGAGTTTCCACACAACCCAGCTGTACCAGACCTCGGGAGACCTTAAAGTTCATACAAGGTCATCAATTAAAACCTGAGCTACACAAAAAGCCTTCCCCAGGGAATCAGCAGCAATGAAGCAATTTAGCTTAGCTCAACTACAGGGCTCCAGTTCTGTTCCCAACAGGAATTTTCACCATTTTAGAGGTAAGCCTAGGACAACAAATTAGTTCTAGTGCAGAATTTAAGTGGTGGGAACAGTGAATAATCCAACACAGAACTGAAAGAAAAAACAAAATACCCACAGATCAGAGACAAAATTTGATATTAACTAGTAAAGGTCTAGCACCACCAAAGAACATTTATAAAACCTAGAAGGACCAGAAGACCCTTGGGCTCCCAAGCCAGGAAGCAGGGATGGCTGAGGTTCTCAGCTATGCCCCCCTGACATCTACATCCAGCCCAGTAATGACCAAGCCACCACTGGAAGTCCCCTGGTCTCCCCTGCTGTAGTAAAGAGGGTTCCACAGGCCTCAATCACACCCCCCTCCTTCCTCCTCTTCCCACCCTATTTCCCTCTCCCTTCTTTTTTCCCCTTCNGGAATCAGCAGCAATGAAGCAATTTAGCTTAGCTCAACTACAGGGCTCCAGTTCTGTTCCCCACAGGAATTTTCACCATTTTAGAGGTAAGCCTAGGACAGCAAATTAGTTCTAGTGTAGAATTTAAGTGGTGGGAACAGTGAATAATCCAACACAGAACTGAACGAATGGAACAGTGAATAATCCAACACAGAACTGAAAGAAAAAACAAAATACCCACAGATCAGAGACAAAATTTGATATTAACTAGTAAAGGTCTAGCACCACCAAAGAACATTTATAAAACCTAGAAGGACCAGAAGACCCTTGGGCTCCCAAGCCAGGAAGCAGGGATGGCTGAGGTTCTCAGCTATGCCCCCCTGACATCTACATCCAGCCCAGTAATGACCAAGCCACCACTGGAAGTCCCCTGGTCTCCCCTGCTGTAGTAAAGAGGGTTCCACAGGCCTCAATCACACCCCCCTCCTTCCTCCTCTTCCCACCCTATTTCCCTCTCCCTTCTTTTTTCCCCTTCTCCCCCAGCTGCTGCACAGCAACATCTTAAAACGAAGCATGGAGCCGGGGGAAGCCAAACCCAGCCTCAACTAGGCAAGCTGTCCCCTCTGCCCCAGAGTGAAGTGAGGGTCCTGAGGTATGGGGACAGGAGAAGCCAAACCCAGCCACAACTACACAAGCTGCCACCACCACCCTGGGGCTCTGCCGGGGTCCTGAGGCATGGAGTCAGGGGAAGCCAAACCCAGCTGCAATCAGGTAAGGAGACACCAAAAACACCATTTCCATGTGCGTAGCCCACCATAGCCACCACAATTGTCATGGCTGCCACAAAGGTGGCTAGTCTCTTATAGCAGCACTCACAGCCACCATGTAGATGGCATGCCACACTTTAAACTACATTGACACAAGGAGAGGCACCAGCAGAGACAAAAAAAAAAAAAAAAGAGGAGGTCCTCTCTCTCCACAAAGTATGCTCCAGGGTAACAGAAGAAGCATAGGGGAGGACTTGATCACGCCAGTCTCAGTACTGGACAGATCATCTGGGCAACAAATCAACAGAGGAACAGTCAATCTAACAGATGGAGAGAACAAATCTGTGATTATTAGAGGGGGAGGGAGAGAAAAAAGGGACAGGAGGAGGGGTATTGGATAAGAGGCATGAAGAATAAGTATGATTTGTAACAATGAATATACTAATAAAAAATAAATTTAAAAAATAAATAAAAGCACACAAAAAAATTTAAAAATTAAAAAAGTAAAAATTGATATAGAGCATTTCATTGATAGTTTATCATGCAGCCATTTTACATTATGTTCTTAAGTGTGGAAACAGAATACACTTGTTTTTAAAGAGAATGTTAGTTAAAAACTCAATGTAATCATTTGTTTTTCTTTTTCCTTCAGGTGAAGTACTCCTAAATTTAAAGCAATAGGTCAAATTGTTAATTTGAGAAAAGTACAATAAATATACCATGTCCAAAAATCGGGAAACACAGGAGAAATAGGGTAAAATACACTATCTGGGAAGATAATATTAAAATAGTTACCCCATAAAACATTTAGTAATAGTTTTATCAAATTGTTTTTTCAGTAATGGACTGTGCCATCATAGACACTATTTATTTTTTATTACCTAATTCCCAGAACACATGCTGCATATGTTTCTACCTGCCATTTGCACCAAATTTGACTGTTAGAACTCCAATTTCTTAACCTAACAAGCCGCTGTAAGGGCTTTTTATGCTAGGAAGTTGAGTCAGGTTGCAAATTAAACATGCAAGGTCTATAATCCACTAAAGCATATTACATAATTATTACATACTTCTCAATATTTTAATGTTAATTTTTAAAAAATTATAGAGACAGAGATTTTGAAGTCTCTGAAGAGTAACATTACCCCAAACTTCAGACTCATGCTGTCTTACAGATGTCTGTCATTACCACATCAGAGATATTCACGAAAATATCATTACCAACCTCTCCCCACTCCTACCTCAAAATAATGTTACCCAGTTGAAGCAACTGATTAGAGAAAGAGAGAAAAAAAGAAGAGTTAAATACACAGAAAGAAATTACCAACTAAAAAATAAATAAATTTACATGCTTGAATGTCATGCATCTGAATATCTACATATTATAAATGTTCAAGTAGACAGCACACCAAGGCAGGAAAATTGCTTTGAAACTTCAGAACATTAGAGATAAAGACTTATAAATTTCCAGAAAGAGTGCAATAAGCATTATGATAAACACATACAATTTGTTGATACAAATTTCCTCAGAAAATATTTCAACTTTGACCACCTGCTGAGGCAGAGATACAATTATTCACAGTTGATATTAACTAACAAGACAGAAGTCATTCCCAAACAAACCAGCATGGGACACAAAGCAGAGGGTCAGCAAAACCTATGCTTATGAAGAAATCATCTGGACACAAATTATTGGGAAAATGTGATTTCAAACTAGTAATAGAAGTACATGGCTTATTAGATGAGTTGGTGGTGGGGGCTCTGTGTATGTGAGTATACTTATAATAATTATTATAAGATGATTTCATTCATTCTTATAAATCCTCTGGTGGTCTTTACAAAGTCCCATGGGTTCCAATGCTTTTAGATATCAAAAAAGATAAAGTAAAACTTGAGATATTTAACATTTGGCTTCATTTCAAGGTAAAATTTTTAAAATATTTTTTCTGCATTAATTTATTGGAGGTGATGTCAACTCAAGCAACGAGTGTTTCTGGTTTGTTTAAATAATTAGTTTTAAATTCTAGTTTAAATCTTAAATATGCTGGAATAAAACTAAATTGCATTACACGGGCTGTATAGGAAACTCTGTGGAGTCCTTGATTATTCTGTACTGTATTTTACATTTATTCCAATGATATTTCAGTGACTGCACATTCTTTGCTGTTTTAGGTGCTATAGGTCATCTTTACTGGGCTTTGAATGTTGGCTGGTATAATTGGTGGTTTATTCTCATGGGACAGGGCATCCATTGTGATTGCTTAACCATCTTTATTGCTGATGAGGCCTCCCATCTCAGTCCTAGCTGCTGCTGCTGAACCTCAAATACCCATCAAATTTCTCCGTCTGCAAAGTTTCCTTGCCCTATGCCTCAGAGAACCCTGGCAGGCACACTGGAATTTACTTCTCAGGTATCTCTATTCTTCTCAAAGGATTATTTGAGAGTCAGTGTATATTTACAAACTGATATATACCATGGGGACCAAGAAGGGTCATAGACTAAGTCTTTTTTCTATCTCATACATTACATAGTTGTTTTTACCTTAATCTGGCTATGCCCATATTGACTCAGGGCTTTTCTGAGAAACACGAAGCTTCTAAAGTCTGTGTAAAGAAATGAAGGGGTAGGTGCTACATTAGTTTGCAAGTGCTACTGTAACAAAATACTGCACACTGGGTTGCTTAAACAAGAAAAAAATATTTTTTTACAGTTCTGGGAGCTGAGAGTCCAAAAACATTGTATCAACAGGTTTGATTTCCCCCTGAGACCTTTTTCCTTGGCTTACAGATGGCCGCCTTCTCACTGTGTCCTCACGTGACCTTTTCTCTATGCACACCCATTCTGGTGTTTCTTACATTATTTACCTCTTTAAATTGGACTCACTGTGTAGCATTAGGGCTAAAACATATTAATTTTGGAGAGACAAAATTCAGTTCATAACTGGTCCCAACATTCTAAGTGACCCAAAACTATTCAGGTATTTTGAAAAGTATAAGGGTGAAGCCAGTGAACTGGCTCACACATCCTTCAATGAATAACCATTTCTTCAAGCCTTTTGAAAACACCAAACACTGCAGCTGTCTTCTTCAGAATTTCCTGGCCACCTTGAATAAGCAAATAGATCTTCAATCNACTGCAGCTGTCTTCTTCAGAATTTCCTGGCCACCTTGAATAAGCAAATAGATCTTCAATCTTGGTGGCCAGGGCCTCTATGCCTCTGTTCCAATTCAATGTCCAGCATTGGGCCTAATTGGTTAGGATTGACTCTACTGTCAACTTCTCTGTAACATGGGCTTTGACAAGAGGTCAAGATGATCCACAGTACCTAAGATGACAAAATATTTAAGAACACAAAAATATATGTAGAACAAATATGAAATGTGATGGGTGACAACCAAGTGTCATTGATTCTCCTCTTGCCTACTTAAGCAAAGACTGAAACTGGAATGTGAAATTAATGAATTAATTAAACACACCAGAAATGCTCCTCACTTAATTGAATAAGATGAAATTTTTGGAGTTCATAGACATTTTAATCTCTCATCAAAGACTGATATTCTAAGGCTCTTGTCTTTAAGGTGGTCCTGATACAAGGGGCCAAGTCCGAAAACTTAACAAAGACTACTTGAAATAGGCATCTGCAGTTGAAATGACAAATGCCATCACTGAAAATTCCAGGTGAGGTAGACATTGCTGATTTCATAATCACCACTCTTTTCTTTTCTTTTTTCCACTGCAGCTGTCTTCTTCAGAATTTCCTGGCCACCTTGAATAAGCAAATAGATCTTCAATCCTGGTGGCCAGGGCCTCTATGCCTCTGTTCCAATTCAATGTCCAGCATTGGGCCTAATTGGTTAGGACTGACTTTACTGTCAACTTCTCTGTAACATGGGCTTTGACAAGAGGTCAAGATGATCCACAGTACCTAAGATAACAAAATATTTAAGAACACAAAAATATATGTAGAACAAATATGAAATGTGATGGGTGACAACCAAGTGTCATTGATTCTCCTCTTGCCTACTTAAGCAAAGACTGAAACTAGAATGTGAAGTTAATGAATTAATTAAACACACCAGAAATGCTCCTCACTTAATTGAATAAGATGAAATTTTTGGAGTTCATAGACATTTTAATCTCTCATCAAAGACTGATATTCTAAGGCTCTTGTCTTTAAGGTGGTCCTGATACAAGGGGCCAAGTCCGAAAACTTAACAAAGACTACTTGAAATAGGCATCTGCAGTAGAAATGACAAATGCCATCACTGAAAATTCCAGGTGAGGTAGACATTGCTGATTTCATAATCACCACTCTTTTCTTTTCTTTTTTCTTTTTAAACTTTTTTAAGAGAATAGAAATATTTTTCAGGTATCTACATTTTCCCATAGAACCTACATGCTCAGAAATGGCTGAGCTCACCCTGAGCCATTAAATATCTATCTATCTATCTATCTATCTATCTATCTATCTATCTATCTATCTATCTATCTATCTATCTATCTATCTATCTATCTATCTATGTATCTACCTACCTACCTACCTATCTATCTATAAAATATATATATATCAGGGAGCAATGTATTAAAATTGCCACTTAAAATAATCCAGACGAATGAAACATGAGAGAATTTTATGAGGATTCTCATTTTTCCTGAGGATTCTCATACTCTCTTTTTTGTTCTTTATTGAGAAATTAAGGAATAACTCTCACTCATTGTATGCATTTCTATTTAGAAATGTGAGGTTTGAAATTGCTTTAGTCATTTTACTAATAGCCTGAGGAGGGGCTAACACCCGGAGGAGCAATTTACAGGGAAATGGAGCCAAATCCAGGAGATCAAGGCAGTTCTTAAGTCCACACTAGCACTGTAATTCCTAAAAAGTGAGCCAGAAAATTGACTAGTTATTTAAAACATTTTGTGTTTGTTCTTCTGTAATGTGTACCTAAAATGATCTTCACAGATGCAGAAAGGGCAATATCATTTCCAGGAATTAAAATTGAGTTTAATATTTCAAAAATATTGTTCCTGTTATGACTATTAAGTTGTATATGTAGGCAGTCACAAATAAACCATGACACAAAAATAATCTTTCAGCTGTTTGTCGAAACATAATCTTTCAGACCAAAAAGAGTTATGTTTCACAGATTGAACTTATGGAAAAAGTGCCTGGTTTGCAATCCAGGTTAATTTACTTGCTGCGGCTTTTTTTCTCTTTAGGGTATTCTGAGGATTAAATGAAATAATACCTGTAAAGTACTTAGAACATTGCCTGTCAGTAGTACATACTTAATACTCATGAATATTAGCTATTTGGGGGATTATGAAGATTGAGAGTTTAGTCTTTTTAAAATTATCATTAAAAACATACTAATTAAAGCATATTTTACTAAAGAAATTACGTATCCTCAGGCATATTTCCATGAAGCTGCCATAAGTTTGTACAAATCCTAACTTAAGAATCACTGGTTTATGGAAAGTCACCTGTTCTAGAGGTAGTTGACTGTTCATACAGATTTACATTTCTTTTTTCATTTTGAATAGTTGCTGCTGATTATAGGCCATTCAGCAAAGGATTCCACATTCCAACTTCCCTTATGTTTAGATGATATTATGTGACAATTTCTCTCAAAGAAATATTAGTATAAATGATGTAAATTACTTTGTAGTCAAAAATTCAACCTTGCCCAAGGAGAGATCTGGCCTTTTCCCTGGACTCCTGGGAGGGAATCTCTAAACCCTTAGAATGTCCTGTCTGATAAATGTGTCTTAGCTGGGGAATTTGAGCCACACCACATAGTCTAACAATAGAGTGGGGTCTTTGATACAGGGTATCAGCTTGACTTTCAGAGGGTTTGAAGACTCAGGTCAGCAATGTGGGTGGTTAACCAGGAGGGTATGACCAAGCTCCAATAAAAACTCTTAGACACCAAGGCATGGGTGATCTTCCCTGGAGGCTAAAGAATCCATGCATATCGTCACATATCTTTTCTGGCTAAGCATTGCCCATGAATGACTGCACTGGGAGAGGACCACAGGAAGCTCCACACAAAGAGCTTTCCTAGACCTGTTCCCTTGACTATAAAGTCTTCATCCTTTCACTGTAATAAACGGTAACTTTGGATGTAACAGCTTTCAATGAGTTCTATGAATTCTTCTAGCAAGTTACTATACCTGAGGGTGGTCTTGGGTATCACCAGACTCTGCAAGTGTTGTTAGCAGTGTGTCTGGTTTTATGGACTATGTCCTAACTTGACAGCTACTTGATGGGTAAGTAATTTAAGTATGTTTACCTTCTCCTAGTTGAATCCTGTTCACCAACTTGATCCAAACATTTTGAGACCGTAGGGACTGATGGAAGCTCAAAATGGAAAGAGTGTAAGTAATTTAAGTATGTTTACCTTCTCCTAGTTGAATCCTGTTCACCAACTTGATCCAAAGCATTTTGAGACCGTAGGGACTGATGGAAGCTCAAAATGGAAAGAGTCTTGTTCATGAACCAGGCTTGTGCGCAGCTTGTGAGAAAGCTGCTCACTAACCAAGAACATCCACATGGTATTTTTTCATGAGCAAAAAGTAAACTTCCATTTATTTAAGTAACTGAAATGTTACTGTGTCTTTATAGCAGTTAGTGTTGCCATAATCAGTGTGTTCCTTACCACAGTTTTCATCTTTCTGTGATTAAGGCACACTCTTTGAAAAAAAGGCTTGTAGGTTTAATCGAAAAACAAATAAATAAACTCGTTGCAGATATATCAAATAGTGGCTTGTCAGTGTAATATGTTTTCTGTCCACTTTGTGTCTGAAGTTCTGGTAGATGCTATTGGGGTCTTTTAAGTAGCAAAAATATTTTGTTGGTAATGACTACTCTCATCTCATGTAAAACCTATGCCACTTTTATTTCTTAATGTTTTCAATTATAAATTTGTCCCACACAAAATTATAATATGAATGAGCAAAAATATTATCTCACAACCTCTACAAATTATTTTAAAAGAAGATAATATTTTGATCTTGTGGTGATGTAAGCATCTGCCTGGCCAAGGACGTCTTGTCCTAAAAGATTAGCATTAAGTCCGGAAGCAATGAGGGGCTTCACCTCCCCAGTGGTGCCATCTGCATCTCTCCATTTTAACCATCCTTTTGTTTCAAAAGATGGTGTTTCACCTCCTACCCCGAGGATTTGAGGCCCAGGGACAACATCCCAGCTAGGAGGCACTTCCTCTTGGCGGAGGACAATTCGATCTGCCCCTGTATCAATTAAGCATCAGAACCTTTTACCCTCGATGGTGATGTCCATTTTTGGCCTTACTCCTGGGACTATAGGGACTGTCCAATTAGCCCTGGGCCCTTTTGGCTGGTTACTTTTATGACCCTCTTGGGGCGATGGGGCTATGGGTTGCCCCTGGCTTAGTTTAAAGGATTGCCATCTTTGTCAAATTTGGACCTACAGTCCTTTTGCCAATGTAATCCTCTTTTACATTGGGGGCAAAGTGTGGTAGGGGTTTTTTTGCATTTAGCCTTGGGACATTGGCTATTAAAATGATCTTGTCTTCCGCAACCAAAACATTGTCCCTTGAAGGGTGGGAAGTATTGTTTCCCAAGGGGATCAGGGCGGTAAACGCCTTGAAGACTTCCGTTAAGTTTTGTGTCTGAGCCTGCAAGGCTGTGGATAAAGTCCTGGCTTGAAAATGTTGACTCCCTACCTCCTTGGAAGCAGTAACCCACTTCTCCATGGAGCGGTCCCTTAAGCCTGTGCAAGCCAACTTATGATCAGTGGTCATTCCATCCCATACAAGCATCTTAACAAACTGATCTCTGAGTGGGTCGGGGGGAAATTTTCTTTGTATATTTTGCTCTACCCTAACAATAAAGGAAGGGAGGTCTTCATTGGTCCTCTGAGTTATTCCAGAAGTTGGGGGCTCCATGGGGTCCTCTGTGAGCTTTGCCCAGGAAGCTAAGTTGGCAGCTGGGACTTGGTCTTGGTAAGGAGGTGGGATTGCTGCCTGTTGGGTTCCTGTACTATATTGATCTGCAGTTCCAGACACCATGCCAAAGGTCACTGTGATGACAGGATTGGCTGCTTGATTCCTTTCCCCTTGTGCATGGCACTCCTCCTTATAAAAGGCACAGAACTTAATAAACAAATCTGTGGGGAGGACTGCCTTACACAACATCTTCCAGTCTTGAGTGGTGCAGGGCTGATGGGCTAGTCCCCGGGTAGGCTTGAAATGAAGGTTTTAGTTGATCTGTGGGATTTCCCCATGTATCTTCAAGTGGTTTGGGTTTACTGAAAAGAGGAGCTGAAACCGGGAAAGCTTGGGGTTGTTTGGAAAAAGGCAGGGGTGGGCTTTCAAATTTAGCCCAATTGGTATTTTGGAGCAGAGTCTTATGACCCTGCTTTTCTTCTTCCTCATAACCAAAAGGGGAAAGGTCAGGATAGAGCTTTGCTCAAGGGGCCCTGCTGGCGATTGGTTCAGGCTGTTGATAACCCTTTTCACTAATTGTATTGCCCTGTGCTCGCTCCTCAGCAAAAGCTGTCCAAATGCACTCTGTACATGGGGAGTCTGAGTCGTCTTTAGTGCTAGACTTAAAACATAGTTTAAGGGCGGATACAGTGGGATAAAAGCCGAAGGGTGGCTCGACTTCCTTCTTCTGAGCCAGGGCCTGAATACGGTCCCAGGTATCACATGAGAACAAATCAGCTGAGAGCGCCCAAGTTGCTACAGATAGAACAGCCACCCAAGTCGTGGCAACAGCAGGTCTGAAAGCTCTAACCCCCGACTTTTTAACAAATACTTTAGATCCTTAAGGGCTGGATCGCTGGGTTTCTCTTGAGAATTCCCCATGGCCAAAAACTAAAAAGGAGAAGACAGAGAAAGAAACAAAAGTAAAAGGAAAGATACGACCTTGAGGCCGTTGGTCCTCACCCCAATAGCAGATTTCTCTTGAACGTTGTCCTTCTTTCTGAAGCTCCGCACTATAGGTCAGGGCCTCTTCGTCATCCGTCTTTCAGGATCATGTGGCGTTTCTGGCCGTCCCCATGGTAAGGAAAAGGTGAAAGTGGTATGAGGTGCCATCCTCACACAGGGCACCAGCTGTTGGGCATCTCCGGCAGCCGCATGGGACCCCAACAGGTTTTTCCTTTCCCTAGAGGGTTGGGGCCAAAGGGATTGCCCTTTTCTCCCCACCCCCCCAGGACGTGGGGCAAAAAGAGAATCAAAGAGATGGGTGAGCACGCCACTGCTCTCCCAGATAGGGAAAAAACACACACACACGCAGCAGGGGTTCTGTCAGGCAGTTCCGTTTATTGTAACACAAAAGATCATATTTACATGCTTAGCAGGTGGGGATTTCCAAGCTTAGGCCAATCCTTGGAAAGGTCAAATGTGCATGTGCCTTTCCTCTCTATGCTTAGCCCTCCCCCTTAACTTCCCTTGGGTGCCACCTTTTATCTGTTTAGGCCATCTGTTGTTTTTGCTTAGAAAAAGTGTGCGATCCCATACAGCTGTCTGTTCATTTCAATAAGAAAGAATTCCGTAAAATGACCTGAGGTTTCTTATATTTATATGCAAGTTAAGAATCACTAAAATACTCTTCCATAATAATAAAACGATTCTCCCAAATCTATCCCTGGTTTTTAACAACATTGGTTCTGTATCAACACTTCATCTTCCTCAGGATCACCCAGGATGTACCCATATGTGTCCACATTTATTTTAATTATTTCCTTGAGACTTCTAATTTTATTATTTTTCATTTAAAAATACTGTAGCCGTCTGTAATTATACTGGCAATATTTGTGTTTACCATCTCACCTCCACCAATCTCACCATTTCCTTTCTCCTTCATGTACCCTTATCCTTTCCATTAATTCCTTACTTCAGCATATGCCACAGCCGTAGGTTTTCCAGTACAAAACACAAATACAATAGCAATCATACCATGACTGACTCCTTTTCCACCTGGGGAATCCATCTCATTCCTTCCTAAAGAGTCCTTAAGAGGAAATTATTCTCTTTGTACTCTATTTTGAATGTTTTCCCAAAACACTGAGAGGCAGAGAGGCTGTGCCAGGGAGGCCAAAGATCTAGAAAAGCATTAATGTTGGTACAAAGTGAAGGCAGCAGTGATGTGAACTAAGGACCTACTTCTGTCAGATTATGCCATGGAATTTCTATAGCTAAGGTCATTAAAGATCACAGTCTTTGTCTTAGCTGCTACTCATGACCTATGGATCAACTGAGCACTCTCTCCTTTTATATTTGGGTTTGTAGGAAGAAACCAGATCCATTTATAAAAATATTTTTGACCACTTCTTTGTTCCTTTTGCCAGCTTCTCTTTCTACAGGTACTTGCTTCCGGGTTGCGTCTGTGATACATATGTAATGATACATACTTGTTTTGTAATTTTCTGTCCATACCCTTGGCTTTACTACCAGTCATATATGGGTGACATTTAATACATATTTTCAACACAGGTTGAGTTACAGATTCATACATACTGATGTCCCTTAGACAATTTCACTTGACAGTTTCCTAGGAATTTTAACTTCAACATGCCCAAAGCTGAACTCCTAATTCTTTTTGCCAAACCTGTTTCTACCGTAATATTGTTTATTATGTTGATAATACAACTTTCATCAGCTAATCCATTATAGAAACCTGGAAATAAACTTAAAGTCTTTGTTTCACATCATTAATTTGAAATAAATTACCCAATCCCATCAACTTTTATCTTTTTTAACCCTCTGCTACATCCTTTCCTAATCTGTTTAAATATAGTCTTTATCTACTATCTAATCTTCTTGACTGATAAAAGACACTTAAAAGTGGATGTATATATCCAGTTTATGAATGCAAACAAGTTTTGTATATATTTTGTATAATTTTGCATACAAACTAATTTTGTATACATTTATGTATACAAACTATACATAATTTACGTATACAAACTAATTTTACTCCACATGCCCACCTAAGTTACTGTTTCTCAAATGTCAAATCTAACTTGATGCTTATGGTATTTACTATATCATTTACCATTCATGCAACTAGGAAATTTCTGATAAGCATTCAAAACCCAGGTCACATAGTTTCTTTTCTATTAAAATTTGGTTATTGAACTCTACACTCTTTACTTATACTACTATTTATCAAGAATAAACTGCGCAGAATACATTGTAGTAGATTTTGAGTTTATACCCATTCCCCTTATTACTTTTTGAGATTCTTGAAGGCCAGAGTCATGGCATTTCAGCCTTGTGTCCCCAACTTTACTTTAATCACAGGGCCTGACATATATAGACTTAAAAATATATAAATTAATAAAAGGTTGTGGAGTGAGATCAGCAAGGTGGTGGAATAGAAAGTGCCAGATCCTCCTTCCCAACTTAACAATACATAGGCCAATTGCCTCTGTGATAAATCCAGAAGCTAGTTAAGAGGCTCTGGAACCCCAGGTGAGGCACAGCCAAGAAGAACCACATTGGATCTGGTAGGAAAACTCATAGTATTTAGTCACCATAGCATCTCCTCTCAGCACAGTGTGGCTCAATCAGGAGGAAAATCCAACTGCCAGCTTCTTCCTGCAAAGAGAAAGAGAAGAATGAAATTATGTCCAATATTCTGAATTTTCACAGGGCTATTCATGGGACTGATTTCTGTCTTGCCTAGAGGATGCCAAGTTTGGGCTCACTGAGAACAAAGGTGATAGTTTTGGTTTGGTGTACAACCTGAATACCTGCAGTGCCATGCACAAACAATAGGGAGATCCTGAGTAGGATTAGACAAACCTCCTCAACTAGGAGATTAAATGTTTAAGTCCAGAGGACATGCATAACCAGAAAAGGTTTGAGAATTACAGAGAGTATCTTGCCAGACGTTTCGTTACAATGGAATGAAGCTAGAGATCAATAACAGAACTATTCACATATTAATGAAAATGAAATAACTGAGTCTTAAACAACCAATGGGTGAAAGAAGAAATCACAAGGGAATTTAGACAATATTTTCAGACAAATTAAAATGAAAACAGAGTATATTAAAAATCCACAAAAAAACATCATATTCAATGGTGAAAGACTGGAAGCTTTTCCTGTAAGATCAGGAAGACAGCGAGGATGCCTGCTTCCACCCTTCCATTCAACATAATATTGGAAGATTTTGCCAAAGCAATTAGACAATAAAAATAAAAAGGCATCCAAATTGGAAATGAAGAAGTAAAATTACCTTTGTTCACAGGTGTCACAATCATGTACATAGAAAACCCTAAAGATCTCATAAAAAAATAATTTAAAAAGTAAATAATTTTAGTAAAGTTTCAGATATAAAAATTACCTTTGTTCACAGGTGTCACAATCATGTACATAGAAAACCCTAAAGATCTCATAAAAATATAATTTAAAAAGTAAATAATTTTAGTAAAGTTTCAGATATAAAGTCAACACAGAACAATGAACTGCATTTTTATGCACTAATAATGTCCAATCTGAAAAGGAATTTTAAAAAAATCCTATTTACAATAATATCAAAATGTTTAAAATACTTAAGAATGAGCTTAACCAAGGAAACTAAAGACTTGTATGCTGAAAACTATAAAACATTACTAAAAGAAACAAAAGAAGATACAAATAAATAGAAAGACATCACTATTCCTGGATTGGAAAACTTGATATTCCTTAAATGTCTATACTACCCAAAGTGATGTACAGATTCAATGCAATTCTTACCAAAATCCCAATGCCATTTTTTTTGAAGAAATAGGAAAAACAAAACAAAACAAAACAAACAACAACAAAAAAACAACTTACAATTAATATGAAATGTCCCCTGAATAGCCAAAACAATCTTGAAAATTAAGACCAAAGTTGGAAGCCTCACAATTTCTGACTTCAAAACATATTAGAAAGCTACAGTAATCAGAACAGTGTGGTAATATTATAAAAGACATAGTTACCAATGAAATAGAATAGAGAGCAATGAATAAACCCTCAAATATATGAGGGTACTTCAAAAGTTTATAAAAAGGTTTGTATAAATTTTTAATTCTATTTTTTCACAAGCTTTCTGAAGTACCCTCATATGGTACAATGATCTTTGACATGGTTACCAAGATCATTCTATGAGAAAAGGGCAATCTTTTCAACAAATGTTGTTGGAAAGAGTGAATAGGCACATGCAGCACAATAAAGTTGGATACTTATCTTATACAATATTTATAAATAAACTAAAAATGAACAAAAAACATTAATGTTAAAACCTAAAACTAAAAAATTCATAGAGGAAAACTTACAGAGAAAGCTCCAGGACATTAGATTTAGCAGTGGTTTCTTGGATATAATATCAAAAGCAAAGATAAATGAATAAGAGTATATCCAACTTTAAAAAGTCTTCACATCAAAGGAATAATCAATAGAGTGAAAAGGAAATAAATGGAATGGGAGAAAATATTTGCAAATCATATATTTGATAAGGGGTTAATATCCAGAATATATAATAAACTTCTAAAAATCAACAACAAGAAATGGAGGATTAAAAAATGGCAAAAAATCTTGAGTAGACAATTCTCTTATGAAGGTATAAAAATTGTCAACAAGAACAAAAATATTGAAATCATATCTACTATTTTGTCTTACCACAATGGAGTAAAACTAGAAATCAATAACAGTAAGGGCACTGGAAACCATACAAATACACGGAAATTAAATAACATACTCCTAAACAATAAACAGGTTAAAAAAAAAAAAGAGGAAATTAAAAAAAAAAAAATTCCTGGCAACAAATAAAAATGACAACACTACATAGCAGAACCTATGGGATACAGCAAAAGCAGTTCTAAGAGGGAAGCTTAAAGCAATTAATGTCTATGTCAAAAAAGTAGAAAGACTTTAAATAAACAGCCTAAAGTTACACATCAAGGAACTAGAAAACAAAAACAAACCAAACCCTAAATCAATTGGAGAAAAATAACAAAGATCAGAGCAGAAATAAATGAATTACATATTTTAAAGAAAATACAAACAAATTGATCAAGAGTTGGTTTTCCAAAAAGATAAACAAAAATAAATAAGAAATAATAAAGATTAAAGCAGAACTAAATGAAATAGAGACCGAAAACAATAGTACCAATGATCAATGAAACAAAAAGTTTCTTTTTTGAGAAAAAAAATAGACAAACCTGTAGCTAGACTGACAAAAAAAAAAAAAAAAAAAAAAAAAAAAAAAGAGAGAGAGAGAAGGCTCAAATAATTAAAACCAGATATGAAAAAAGAGATATTACAACTGACGCCATAGAAATGCAAAAGATTTGAGACTACTACAACAAGTATTTGCTAACAAACTGGAAAATCTAGAAGAATAGGCAAATTCCTGAACACATGCAACTTACAAAGTTTTAATCATGGAGAATAGAAAACCTAATGAGATGAATAATAAGTAATGAGATTGGAGCATTAACCAAACATTTAAAGAAGAACTAAATCCAAGAGGAGGGAATACTTCCAAACTCATTCTATGAGGCCAACATTACCCTTATACCAAAACCCAGAAAAAGACACAGCCAGAAAAAAAAAAAAAAAAAATATATACACACCTATATCCCTAGTGTAAACAGATGCAAAAATTCTCAACAAAATTCTAGCAAATTAAATTCAACAGTACGTTAAAAAAAAAATCATTCACGATGATCAAGTGGGGATTCATCCCAGGCAAGCAAGGATAGTTCAACATATGCAAATCAATAAACGTGATACATCATATCCACAGAATTAAGAAAAAAAAAAAAGGTCATTTCAATAGATGCAGATAAAGCATTTGATAAAATTCGACATCATTTCATTATAAAAACAGTCAAAAAATTACGTATAGAAAGACTACACCTCGCGGCGCTCCCGCCCGAGGGTTCGGATCCCACGTGCAGACCGGTTCCCGCTCACTGGCTGAGCGAGGCGCGGGAGCAACGCCGAGGGTTGCGATCCCGTTGCCGGTCCCCGGTCCGGTACGGGGGCAACACTGAGGGTTGCGATCCGTTGCCGGACACGGAAAAAGACAAAAAGACAAAAAAAAAAAAAAAAAAAAAAAAAAAA
>NW_007726879.1:117021-122476 GCF_000696425.1 Galeopterus variegatus
TTTTAAAAAAAAAAAAAAAAAAAAAAAAAAAAAAAAAAAAAAAAAAAAAAAAAAAAAAAGAAAGACTTCAGCTCAACACAAAAAGGGCATATAAGACACCCCACAGCTAATATCATACTGAATGGACAAAAGCTGAAGGCGTTTCCCCCTAAGATCCGGAACAAGACAAGGACGTCCACTTTCCCCACTCTTACCTAACATCATACTGGAAGTTTAAGCCAGCACAATATCGCAAGAGAAAAAAATACAGGGCATCCAAATTGAAAAGGAGGAAATCAGACTATCCCTATTTGCAGAAGACATTCTCATATATATAGAAAACCCTAAAGACTACACCAAAAAATTACTAGAATTAATAAAGAAATTCAGTAAAGTGGCAGGACATCAAATCAATGCAAAAATCAATGGTGTTTCTATATGCCAATAATGAAATATCCGAGGAAGAAAGAAAGTAGTTCCATTCACAATAGCTATCGAGAAAAAGAAATATCTGGATATCCACATGCAGAAGACTAAAACTAGATCCCTATCTTTTACCATGCACAAAAAATCTACTCAAAATGGATCAAAGACCTAAATTTAAGACCCGAACCTATGAAACCACTAGATAAAACAAAGAAACAAAAAGGAAAAAAAAAAAAAAAAAATAGGGGAAATGCTACACAAGATGGAAGTGAGCAGCACTTTTTTGAATAATACTAAGGCACAGGCAACTAAAGCAACAGTATTCAAATGCGAGTACAACAAACTAAAAAGCTTCTGCACAGCAAGGGACACTATCAACAGAGTCAAGAGACATCCTACAGAATGGGAGAAAGTGCTTGTAAACTACACATCCGACAAGGGGCTCATATACAGAATATATAAGGAAGTCAACCACTCAACAGCCAAAAAACAAATACCTCAATTTAAAAATGGGCAAAGGAGCTGAAGAGACATTTCTCAAAAGAAGACATACAAATGGCCCACAGGCACATGAAAAAAATGCTCAACCTCACGACTTTTCAGGGAGATGCAATAAACCCACAAAGAGACATCATTTCACTCCAGTTAGAAAGGCTATTATCAAAAAACCAGAATATAACAAATACTGGCGAGGATGCAGAGAAAAAGGGACTCTCCTACACTGTTCGTGGGATGGAAAACAGTGTAGTTTCCTCTGAGAAATAAAAATTGAACGACCTGTGATGGACACCTAGGTTGATTCCATATATTGGCTATTGCGAATATTTCTGCAATAAACATGGGAGTGCAGGTATTTCTTCTGTGCGTTAATTTCCTTTCCGTTGGATAAATACCCAGTAGTGGGATTGCTGGATCATACAGTAGATCTATTTTTAGTTTTTTGAGGAAATTCCATACTGTTTTTCATTATGGCTTTACTAATTTATAATCCCACCAACAGTGTATGAGAATTCACCTTTCTCCACGTCCTTGTCAGCATTTGTTATTTTTTGTCTTTTTTATAATAGTCATTGTAACTGGAGTGAGATGATATCTCATGGTTGTTTTAATTTGTGTGTTGTAAACTGATTAGAAGAGAAGAGCTCAAATGTTTACAAAGAAACAATAAGTTTTTGTGGTGATGATTTTTCTAACTACTCTGATTTGATTATTACACATGGTACAAATATGTGAAAATTGATTACTGTACCCCATAAAAGATACAGACAATAACAAGTGTTGATAAGGATGTGAAAAAATTGACAACTTGTATGTTGCAGGTGGGAATGTAAAATGGTACAGTCATATATGAAAACAGTCTGACATCACCTCAAAAAATGAAACATATAGTTACCATTAAAAAAATTGAACTACCTCATGACCCAGCAATTCCGTTTTTGGGCATATACCCAAAGAAAAAAATGACCAATACATTGAAGTGACACCTACACTCCTGTGTTCATTCCAACACTATTCACAATAGCCAAGAGATCAACCTAAATGCGCATTAACAGATGAAAAGATAAAAAAAAAGAAAAAATAAACCTGTGGTATATATACACAAAAGAATACTATTCTGCTATTAAAAAGAATGAAATACTGTCATTTGCAACAACATGGATGGAACTGGAGATCATTTTGTTATGTGAAGTAAGCCAGGCACAGAAAGACAAACACAGCATGGTATCGCTCATATATGGAATCTAATTAAAAAAAAAAAAAAGTGGTTCTCATAGGAGAGAGTAGAACAATGGTTACCAGAGGCTGGGAGGGGAAAGAGTAGCTGCCACAGAAAGACAAACACAGCATGGTATCGCTCATATATGGAATCTAATTAAAAAAAAAAAAAGTGGTTCTCATAGGAGAGAGTAGAACAATGGTTACCAGAGGCTGGGAGGGGAAAGAGTAGCTGGAGAGGCTGGGAGGGGAAAGAGTAGCTGGGGGAAGGGGGAGCAATGGATTAAGGGGCACAGAGCTATGCTTTCTACCCTAAGTGAATCAATGTGTACTATATGAATGCACTGAAACAACACACTGTACTCCACAAATATGTACAAATAAATGTGAACAAAATGGTTAAGATGGCAAACTTAATGTTGTGGGTTTTTGTTTTTGTTTTTTACCACAATAGAAAAGATTGGATGAATAAATGAATACCTGAATAATTTAGAATAAATGATTTTAAAAGAGAATATATTCATATTCATACATATATTTTATCTAACCTTATTTGAATACCAATTTTCAAGGGTAAGAGATACTTAGGCACTGAGCTAATGTTCATAGATTTTTCCTTTTAGTTTATAAGGAAAACACACATTGATTCTCTAGCAACTTCCCCTTTGTTGCTGTAGTAGGTGGAATAATGGCTTGCAAAGAAGAGTTTGAATCCTTATAAATGTTACATTTTTTTGAAAAAAGGGGTTTCGAAGATATGATCAGGTTAAGAATTTTGAGATGATGTGATTATCCTTGTTAATCCTAGTAAACTCTAAATGGAATAATGTGTGTCCTTTTAAGAGGAGGGGACAGGAAGATTTGACCACATACATAAAAAAAAAAGACAATGTGAAGACAGAGGCAGAGACTGATGGGATGTGATTCCAAGCTAAAGATGCCAGCAGCCACCAGAAGCCAGAAGAGGCAAGGAACGGATTCTTCCCCCAAACCTCCAGAGTGAGTGCAGCACTCCTGATGCGCCTTGATTTCATCCCAGTAATTCCAGTTTCTTACTTCTGGCCTCCTGAAATGTGAGAGAATAAATTTAAACTGTTTTAGCCACAAAATTTGTGGCAATTTGTTACAGCAGTCACAGGGAAATAATTCAGTTACTAACTTCATGTGAATACCAGTTGTGCTGTGAATACAAACAAATAAAATCCATGCAATGAATGATGGGTGCTGGGTACAAAGATCTGGGAAAGAAAGGAATTAATCACTAGGTGCCCAAGGGATATGGTAAGTATCTAAGAAAGTGATTTGGTTTGAATATTAACTGTGCAATGATTTGCACACGGCTAAAGAAAAATTAATTTTCAGGATTTTCATGCTATCATGCTTGAACACTCAATTATCATTTTTCAAAACACAAGTGCAACAAATAAAGTAATTGAAGTGAATGGGTAACTATTAATACATTTTTAAAACTCGCTGAAAATATTTCTATGTACTTAACATGAGACACATGGTTTTTAAGGTTTTCTTGATATAAGAGAGACCACGAATGAAGTTATTAAAAAGGTCAATGTATAAATCTAAATGATATATTATACTTCACTTTTTAGAAGAGATGGAAAGTATAGTACTTTGGAGTCTAGAGTCTAGAACTAGAACACCCCATTTACATCCTATTTGTATTATTTATCTGCTGTGTCACTTTTGGTAAGTTATTTCACCTTCTGTGCCTTGGTTTATTCAATCTGTAAACTAGTAATACAGACTTCAGTGGGCTGCTCTGTGAGTTATGTGGATTGATACTCGTAAAGCACTGAGAACTATGCCAGACATTGAGTTGTACAAAAAATGTTCGTTAGTAAATTAGCAAGGAGAGAATGAAGTATTCCACTATCATTTGAGGCATAAACTGTATTTATTAATTTTAAGAAATGAGTGGTTTCAAGAAGTTTTACCAATTTTATAAAAATTTGTTAGTTTTAGAAAACCAAAAAAAAAAAAAATAACTACCATATAAATGCTACCTATTAGAAGCAACATGTACCCCAATTTCACACATACTAACATAGAAAACAAATACTTAAAAGAGGAAATAGACTGCTCTGTGCATGTGTGACTCTGGGTGGTACTGGAGAATTATAATTGAATTATGAATCTCTGGATCCCCTTTATTTATTATCCAAAAAGGCAACCTTACTTTTGTTGAAACATTCCTCCTTGGAAAATGAGTACAATTAAAAAGACTACAGCCTTCTTTTACATCAATCTATTTTGATAACTTGTTTTTAAATAAAAATTTCTGAATAGATTTGAATCTGTCATGTGCTGATTTTAATGAATAATATTTTTGTAAGATATCTTTTTGCTAAATTTCAGGTACCCTTTTCTGCAATTCTTGTATTCAACAGAACTGACATAATTTTTCTGGAATATAATTTATTGTATGAAATGAAATTTCCTAATGAATCGTTCACTGTATCTTCTTTCTATTCCATCTCACCCTTCAACCGTTGTGTGATAATAGGCAGGGTTTTAGCAACTGCTGTACTGGCAAACTTAACTGCAGCTTTGTTACTGGAAATGCCAAATATTTCTGATTGTGTACAGGAACCTTGCCAATGTAAAGTGGCATTAAGTTTTAATTCTCTCTGAACAACTGAGTAAATCATGTTCAGCAATGTTTGAAAAAAGTTGTCTCCCCAAATCAAATTATTTGGATTAAAAGTGAGAATTACACTTCTGCGCAACAACAAACATATATTTCTTGTTACCAGGGTGTGCATTTGCATTCCCACATTATATGGTATTGGCTTTATCTGAAATGTCCTCTCATAGCCTTCAGGTTTATTAAGGTCCCACCCATATTTCAAGGCTCAGCTAGTATTTGTCATCACAATCAATATTTCCCAAGCACTCTCACCCAAAGAGAGCTTTATTATTTGAGACATTTTGCACATGAAATCATAAAAAAATTAAATCTGGAAGAGAACTTAGGTACCCAGCCTTATGTGGAAAGAATCCAGGTCCCAGCAGAGTTTAGTGGTTTTCTCATTGCAACAAAGGCCATTAACGAAATGCTTTCCACATAAAATTAGAATTCCTATTGCCATGTATTATTAAAACAGTAGTTTTTTTTTTGTTTTTTTTTTTTTTCCTTTTTGTCTGTTTTCAATTAACGAAATGCTTTCCACATAAAATTAGAATTCCTATTGCCATGTATTATTAAAACAGTATTTTTTTGTTTTTTGTTTTTTTTTTCCTTTTTGTCTGTTTTCGTGTCCGGCAACAGATTGCATCCCTCAGTGTCGCGCCCGTACCGGACCGGGACCGGCAACGG
>NW_007726879.1:122784-136454 GCF_000696425.1 Galeopterus variegatus
GCCACCGGGCCGGCCCTAAAACAGTAGTTTTTATACTGTATGTTTGCAACTTAGTTATCCACAGAATTCTATCAGGTGCCACCAACGAGGTCAATGGTGCTGTTGAGTGACCAGAGCTTAGCCTGCCAAACAGTACTTCAATCCAATTTCAACCAGAGTGTGGGCATCACGTTAATTTGTTTTTTGTTTGTTTTTTATAGTACTTCATTCCAATTTCAACCAGAGTGTGGGCATCACATTAATTTGTTTTTTGTTTGTTTTTTAATGTGGGCTTTAGCTGGAAGAAAGTACTTTTTTATTAAAAATTTTAAAATAAACTACTATATTACAATTTTTCTCTTTTCCATATATTTCACACTGCATTTCTATCTATCTATCTATCCATCTATTCATCCATCCAACAATCCATTCAGCCATCTATACAAATAGATAGAAAAGAATGCATGTTCTGTCAGAAGATTTTAATTTTACTGTCTTCAAAGAGGATTAGAGCTACTTACATCATCACCCCTTTCGGTTTATTTTCCATTGCCTAAAATATACTACGTATTCAGTATAATTTCTAATATTAATGATAGTGAGACTATTGAAGTCAACCGAAGTATATACAGTATATGAATTTTCTATGTACCAATAGTTTGCCATAAATGATATCAACATTAATTAATGAGATCACTGTATCATCAAACGAAACCAAATATCAGAGAAACATATCTCTGTGAAGCAAGATACAATGAGCATAAGCTTGATCATATTAAAGACAGTTTTGGATCACTTAAGTAAATAACTTTCCATCAGATTACCTATTCAGCTTTAATTTATATTTCTATAAATTAAGTATAATAATAATACTTTAACTGCGTGGGCATTGAAATAACAGAGTCAAATTTATAAGATGACCTTTTGAAAATTTGTATATGTAACATTTGGCATCTGAACAATGTACTATATAGGAAAGAAACTGAAAATCACAATAGCTTCTATGAGATAGAATTATGTTTTAATTTCACAGAATCCTATAGAAATAGGTTATTAGTTCATTTAGTTCAGGGATAAGAGGTAATTGGTTCATACTCAACACATTGATTTTATCTTCTGATGCATGACTATCCCAAGTCCTGACATAATTTTTGTATCCCAGCAAGCAAGTCAGTCCATGGCAGTGTACAATACGAATATTGATTTACATTTAACAATCCCAGCCACAATGCCCACCTTTTCCATTGTTTTAATCCCAGATCCTAGCAATATGGCATGAGCATGGTTCATGGCCACTATATTCTTTGTTGAATAAATGAATACATAGTTCAGTGACTGAATCAATAGAACAACAACAACAAAATACCTTAAATATTTCAATTATAGTTGGACATATATCATCAAAAGCCATTTAGAAAATGTGATTCACCCAATCTAGTATCATTTAATACTAGGTAAATATTTCCAAAGATTAGAAAAAACTTTTAAAACCCTTGGCTCATGGTGAGCCAAGCAAAAACAAAAGCAATAAGCAAATTAGTAGTACTCTTATGGAGCTCTATTTTCAGAAGAATAAATAATAGTTGATCAAACAATATGATACCGAGGTACAAAGACTTACTTTCTTTAGTCACTGGAGTCAAGTCACTCCTGTAAAAGTAGTCTTAATTTGGATATATTTTGGTGCCATAACTTCCTGACCATAGCCACCCTAACTAAGAGTAATAATTTTTTTAAAAAAAGAGTGTTAGAATAACTACATGTGATTTTAGGTATCCAAATAATAGACTTTTACTTGTGAAAGTGACATAAACACAAAAATTACAGCAATGTGGAGTCATTTAGTACAGAGCAAAACAAGCTTCTTTGCCAAAATAACGATTGTTCTATTATTAAAACAGCACAAAGTAACTGATGGCCATTTTTATTACTTAGTATACTTGTTTAGAAAGTTTAGAAAAAGCCATATCAAAAGAATTACAGCAAAATAGTTTGAAGCCATAAAAAGAGTGTAAGTTTTGAATTTCTATAAAATATCCTTGTAAAAACTATTTAGTCCCTGCTAAGTTAGTGAATAAATGAAGCTTTTTGTAATTTATAAATTTTAAGTTTTGTGCTCATTACTACAAAAATACATTATTGTCATTAGATATTCAATTGGAGGATACATTAGAGAAAAAGTAATTCATAGAAGACATTATTATATTAGTTACATAGAATGCTGAGCAAAAATAAAAAGAGACCTAAAATGGAATGACTCAAACAGGAGATAAATTTATTTCTCTCATGTAATGCACAAAATGGGCACTTGGAATGTGCTCAAAGTAGTCATTTCAGGATTAGTTAGAAGATCTGCCATTCTTGAAACATGATTTTCCCGGTTGGTTCATCAATAGCCTCTCACAATAGGGAGGAAAGTAAAAGGGAGCCCACGACAAGTTTCTTTTAAGCAAGTGACATGCAATTTGATTATATGATTTCCACAAACATTTTATTGATGAGAATCTAGACATGAGCCATGTCTAACCACATGCGAGGCAAAGAACTATAACTGCAAAGCTTTCTATAGTGGGAAAAAGTAAGATCAATATGAAGGAATAGTTTTGATATTTCCCACAATGCAATATTTAAGAGTTTACATTTTTGTTTGAAGATGATTTGTAATTAAGAATATTCCAGCAATGTACTGAATGTACTATGGAATTATTATCTCTAAAAAGCTCTTATTTAGAAAAGATTTACATCTGAAGAACAATTATGGAGATATAAAAGAGTTCCCATATACCTCACTCCCAGTTTCTTCTGTTACTAACTTCTTATGTTAGTATGGTACCTTTGTTACAGTTAATAAATACTCTTGCATTATTATTAACTAAAATCTGTACTTTATTCATATTTATATAGGTTTTTATGTAATGTCCTTTATTTATTGCTGCTACATAGAACATAGTTTTTTATGTAATGTCCTTTATTTATTGCTGCTACATAGAAAATAATTGACTTTCATATATTAACCTTGTATCCTTCCTCTGTTAGCTGACAATGCCTAGATGCAAAGACAACTCTGTTATAGGTTTTTATGTAATGTCCTTTATTTATTGCTGCTACATAGAAAATAATTGACTTTCCTATATTAACCTTGTATCCTTCCTCTGTTAGCTGACAATGCCTAGATGCAAAGACAACTCTGTAGCAATGAGCACACCTAGTGTCTAGATTTTGGTTTCTATGAAACCATTTTACAATGAATCAAACCAGGGCTCCTTGGAGAAATGCCTGATTCTAGGACTGGGATGGGAAATGTATAAGATGAGCCAGAAGCATCTTGCTGTGACAGATGAGAAGAAAGTGCTCAATAAACAAAAATAAAAACACCATGACAGCGAGATGTCAAAGGGGATAGGAGTAAACTAAAAGGACTCTCAAAAGCCAAAACTGGAAAATCAGAGCCCAAAATAGGAAAAGTAATATCTTATTATGACCCAAAGTGTAAATAAATATACACGATCCTATACTGATATAAACAGATGATTGAATAAACACATTAACAAACAAATGGGGGGAAAGAGGCATATTTTTCCATGCAGAATTTCAATTAATTTGTGTAGCTCCTAAGCTCTCAAGGAGTGTGTAGGGCAGAGCTCTCCACTCATTAGGTGTGGGTGTGCACAGCAACATCCTTCCAAAGGGTACAGTATGGAAATGGGGTGAAATGAGTGAGTTTATAGTGTAGAACCCAGGCAAAAATGACCTCAGTCTAGTGATCAGGATGAACATCAAGAGGGATAATTCATGCTTGTAGTAGATGTCCTTTGCAAGATGTAATGAAATGGCAGTCTGTTATCTTTTCCCAAAAACACATAGCAGAAGTCTAATGAATACACAAATGTGTATTCTGCTTTTGTTGGATGGAATAGTCTATAAATGTCAATTAGATCAACACAATTGATAGTTCTTCTCAGGTCAACTATACTTGTATCTTTATATATTTGCTGCCTCCTTGATCTATTGATTACTGAAAGAGGGGTGTTGAAATCTCCAGTTATAATAGTGGATTGGTATATATCTATTTTCAGTTCTATCAATTTTTGTCTCACATATTTTGATGTTCTGTTGTTAGATGAATATGTGTTACAGTTTGCTATTTCTTCTTGGAGAATTGACCTCTTTTTGATTATATAATGCTCATCTTTATCTCTGATAATTTTCCTTGTTCCAAAGCCTATTAATTCATCAATTCATATAGCTATTCTACCTTTCTTTTGATTTCATTAGCATAACATATCTTTTTCTATCCCTCTGTTTTTAGGCTGTGTCCTAATCTCCTCTTCATATAAGGACACAAATTGAATTAGGGAAAACCCTAATGGCTTAATTTTAACTTAATTACCTATTTGAATATCATATCTCAAAACAATCGTATTCTAAGGTACTGGGGTTTAGGACTTTGAGATATAAATTTTGAGATGACTCAATTCTGTTCATAACAACAGTTTTTAAATATTCTATTCTGTTTTGATATTCTTTATTCTGTTATTCTCTTTGCATTTCAATACCGGTAGAAACTATGAACCCATTTTTAAACCAATGGATTTTTCTCTGATTACTTCAGCTAGACACAATCTACAGATAAGCTCATTAATGACATTTTCTTTTTTGTTGTAATATTTTTGTTTTCAACCATTTCACTTTGATACTTCATTATGATTTTTATTTCTTTGCTTACATTACCCATATGATCCTACATGTTGTGTACTTTTTCCATTAGAGTCTTATATTAGTTTGTCTCTGTTGCTTATAAGAGCACCTGGAACTGGGTAATTTATAAAGAAATGAAATTTATTTCTTACAGTTTTGGAGGCTGGGAAGTCCGGGATCCAGAGAACACACCCGGTGAGGGCTTTATTCTTGGGGAGCAGGGCGGGGACTGACTCTTTACAGCAACTCAGGGCATCACATGGCAAGAATGGGCAAAGCGAGAGAGCTAACCTTCTCTCTCGGTTTCCTTTTTAAAGTAATCAAAAACACATCCATTACTCCATGATTGGTTCAATCCATTCATGAAGGCACAGTCCTAACAATCTAGTCATCTCTTAAAATACTTTCAAATATCACCTTTCAAATACTGTAATTGGATTTCCCACCCTCTTAACAGTGTTATAAAGTTTCCAATACATGAACTTTTATGTCAGAGCAAGCCTTTAACATTTTTATCATAATTATTTTAAATTCTCTTTAAGATAATTCCAATATCTCCTTTTGTAATTTTTTGTTGAAATTTGGACATGTTGTAGCCTCTAATAGGACATAGGGTAAATATGTGTTCGTAAAAACTAGTGATGTTAATCTGGCTAGCAGTTGGAACGTGTTTAATGTTTGCTGTAGCTATGAGTGCTGGAAACTTCAATTTCCCCTGCTGTTCTTGTTTTTTTCTCTTCTCTTGACTTTGCACTTCCTGTAGGATTCCCTCTCAGAGTCTGCAACTTGTAGCTGTTTCAGCTGCAATCACCATTATTATATTGTAGCCCTGTTGATGTGGTGGCAAGCTATATGAAATACAGGAAAGTCATTCTATAATCTTAGAATTCTATAATAGATCACTGGCTCTGGCTGTGTCCAAATGTTTTTCCCTAGTGGCACAGCTTCTTTCCACCCCTCCCCCAACCTTCCTTTAGGAAAATAAGAAGGCTAGTGGGCACTAGAGTGAGCAGAATGACTTCTCACCAGGTGGGATGAACCCTGGTAATCCTTTGTTATGGAGAATGCTCTAGACATATTTCAGAGTGATTTCTCTTTCCCTCCCTCAGCCTGATACATAAAGTAATTTGTTTTGTATCTTCACCATGAAAAACCTGTTGGTTTTCCACTAACAAAGCTGCAGGGAGAGCTAACACTGCCCACAAGAGTTCCTATATTGTGCTTCCAGCAATTGTCAAAATTACCATTTAAGTGTTCTTACCAGTTTATGGCTCCAGCAGCTTCTGTTTTAGATAAGCATATTTTGGCTTTTACTCTCTGAATCCACCAGTCTGTCCAGATTTTGGGTTGTGACTTGATCTGCAAACTCAGTTCTCTAATAGGTCCACTGAAAGTTAGTGTTTTTCAATTTCCTCCGTTTTATTTTTTTATTGTATGGAGAGGAGTAGTGACTTCCACACACTTTATATGTCAACATTGTAAATGGAAGTCAAATTATAATTTTCATTTTGTATATTTAATACATTATTCTTTTTATTACATATCATTTTGCTACTAAATTTGACATATAATATTTAATTATGGTCATATTTGATCGAGAGGATATGGCATGATTTTTTTAATAGAGTTTAAAAAATACCATTGGCTTTCTGCATGAAATTAGATGCTTATTATATCCAATATTTAATTATATAAAGTAAACAGATGGAGGCAAAGCACAGAAAACAAAACTTCTAAATTATGGTCAATCTTTATTAGTATAATTCTGTTAAAACTTCCATTACAGATATAAAAGTAAAAGAGTAAAAGCCCCCCCAGCACAACTTTTTCTTCATTTATTTTTTTAACCATACTTGGTATTCATAAGGGCAGTGATCACATTAAAATATATTAGCAAATGTTTATTTGATAAATGAATAATTGATTAAGCAAAACTGATAGAAATAGAATTACTTAAAAGCAAATATGCAAATAAATAAATAAATACTAAGCAAAAACCTGGAAAGTGAGTAATCAGGGCCTCAGTGCTCTCTATTAAACTAAATTAATTTTAAATAATTCAGTTACCTTTTGAATAAGAAATTCATGTTATAAATTTTATTTTTATATAGAAGCAAGTAAATATTTTACAATTTTAAATTAATATATGCTATTAAAATTTATGAGAGAGTTTTTCTAGGAAAAATATAATCATAGATGATACTGAGGTATACAGCCAGTAAAAAAGCCTGTTGTATGTTTTTCTCCCCTGTGTTTCTTTCTTTAACCCACTCTAATATTAAACAATAAAAACAACAAAGCAATATTTTAACTCATTATTGGGGCATCACTCTACAATCCATCTTTTGCTATTCTACTGCTTCATAAATTTTTATTTTCTGATGAAACTGAATATTTTTGAAATTAGAATATGTTTTCTAGATTTTGCAGTTTTAAAAAAAATTATTACATATAATGTAAATTGATAAGAAAATTTTTTATTAGAAAGAAACATTTATTATATTGTTTGTAATTTCATCATAAGGATAAAAAACTTCTGGAAATTTTTTGGAGGAATAGAGAAAATAAAAATCAATTATTACATAAGAGACATTATGTAATTTATATGTTGTTTATCAATTACATTGCTACTTCTTAGAAGTTTTTGGGCCAAGAAACAAATGACAATGTAACACACTGGTGTCAAATTCTTCAAATCGGGAATATCATAGAGTTTTGATAAATATACACAAAATAAGACATTTTACCCACTTTCAGCTCTTCCCCATAAGTAATAAGTAAAATGCTTTCTAAGTATTTTAATTTACTTTATATATTTTACATTTGCAATCTTCTGCATTTAAAGGATTTGAGTACAATATTTTTTGAAGGAGGGGGAAAAGGAGGAATTGGTAAGGGGACACAAAAGTCAACTACATTGTATACTGATAAATTAAAAGAAAAAGTAAATATATAAAATTTTTTTAAGGAAATATATGCCTTTATATTTACTGAAACTTTGTATAATCATTATATAAATATTAGAGAGTCTGAAAATCCAGAAAATTATTTGGCATGGCTAAATTTTATCTTTAAAAAATTAAAATGTTCTATGATATTTTTAAAGTCTTGGTACTGCTTGTCTATCTTAAGTGTCAAAGTAGAGGGGGATTGTCCACTACAGAAAATAGCATATATATTAACCATTAACTTTAGAAGACTAATAAAGCAATACTTAATAATAAAACAACTATTTGGGTAATTGTGGTTTTACCCAAAATATTTTATTTAAAAAAATGTAATGTATTAGCTCTGTTGTATGAAACCCTAGGAAGTAAATTTCTTGAAGAGGCTACTTATTTTTCATCCTCTTTTCTGTGTAGGATGGTAAGTATCGTTCCCTAAGGGAAGGCCATCTAAATTTACATTACAAACAGATGTTTGAATCAGCATTCTTTACTAAATATTAAAAATGAAGTGTCTTAGGTGAATGATGCAGAGCTCTGTCAATGAAATCAGCTATATGTTGTTGATGAATTATATTTAAGCAATTGAATGATGATGTTTAAATTTAAATAAAAAAGAATGTAATTCATTTTATAGTGTTGACTTTTAACTGTGTTGATTTCAACTTTAGTATAATACAAAGAACTTACAAGGTTAAAACTTTTACACATAGGAACAATTTTTATACATTCTTTAAATTCAGAACCACATTTTTCACATTATTTACTTACTGAACCACCATTTAATGGACTTAGGAAGTATACTGCATATTGGAACCCTTGATTTCAGGCTTGTCAATAACTGTACATATTAAAGGTTTAAAGAAAGAGTATAAATATATATGACTTCTGCTATCTAAGAACTTACACTCTTATAAATGGGTATACTGATGTAAAAATTAAGTACAGTAAAACATCAAAAAAGGCCTCATTAGCATTTTGACCTTATTGTAACTGGGGTGTAAAAGGGAATGGTCTATTTTACTAATAGAAAGATGAATAAATTAAAATATGCAGTAATTTTTTTATCTGACTCATGAATGGGTATAATTATTATTAGTAGTATATCTGGAAGGCAATCAAGGGTGGGGATAGAAGAGTGTTGCAGGCAGAAGGCAAGATATTGCATAAGAAAAAGTCTGGAGGCATGAAAGAGTACGCCATCTCTGTACTGAAAGCACGTAGATATAGACAGAGTATGGGATGAATTAAATACAATCGCAGAGGAGGACAGGGAACTAGGTAAGGACTGCATTAAGAAAATAATTACATGGCCACTAACAAGTTACATCTCTATTCTATAGAGAGAGTTTATACCAGATTTACATTTTAAAAGGTTCACATTTTCAGTGTTCACTCTGGTGACTGGGTGAAGGATGGACTGAAAAAGTATCAAAGAGAATTAAAGGAAAAACATGAATTCTGGCTTTTCCAAATATAGCAGACTTAGTAATTTGAAAAAACGAAAGTTCCCTAATAAACACTTAAAACTGACAGATTGAATAAACAACTATTTTTTTAAGCAGAGCTAATAAGTAAGAAAGAAAAATAAGTTATCAGAGCCCGCAAAAGAAGCAGAAATGGAAAGTAGAAGCTATTTTCAACATTGAGATAATAGAGGATGTGGGCAGGGTAATGATGGAGTGGGAGAGCAATTCCTTTCTTGGTAACCAAAAAGCTTAGGTTTTAACCACTATGTAGCACATCAGGAAAGGCTTTAAAAATATTTAAATAGATAATAAAGGTAATAAAAATATATAAACAAAAACTTATAAAATGCAGACAAAGAAGTTGAATCAAGATGTCAGGATAGTCTCCCACATAGAAAAACTCACTTCATAGGTGCAGCTGTTCAAGTGAAAAAAGAAGAGGGAGAGAGTCACGTCCTAGAGCTGCACAGTCCAAACAGTATCCCCCGGCTGCATCTCACTACTGAGCCCTTGAAATGCAGCTAGTTGAAAAATGAGATGGGGGAGAATCTAAAATACGAGTACACACCAAATTTCCAAAACTTGGTACAAAAAAAATGATAGAAATAATCCTATTAATAATGTTGCCTATTGATTACATTTGAAATTAAAATTTCTTGGATATATTGGCTTAATTAAAATATATTAAAATATTTCTTCTAGTTTTTTTCTACTTTTTAAAAAACTGGCTATAAGAAAATGTAAAATTACATATGTGACTTGCAACGAATCTAAAATACGTGTACACACCAAATTTCCAAAACTTGGTACAAAAAAAATGATAGAAATAATCCTATTAATAATTTTGCCTATTGATTACATTTGAAATTAAAATTTCTTAGATATATTGGCTTAATTAAAATATATTAAAATATTTCTTCTAGTTTTTTCTACTTTTTAAAAAACTGGCTATAAGAAAATGTAAAATTACATATGTGACTTGCAATTGTGGCTTACATTAGATTTCTATTGGAAAGCTCTTTCCTAGAGAATAACCTCTTAACACGGGGGATCTCCTCAGCTAGTCCTCAGATTTATTTGTTGATGTGTTAATAACCTGAGATACTTGAATTTAATTTGTTCTTTGCTTTTGCTTTAAGATATAATTCTGATTATGGAATCCCTCTTTCCAAATAGAAAATCAAATGCCTCAACTTGGATGAACTACATTTTCCTTATCTATTTAAAATGACTATTTTATCATACAATGTCATTTTTGTACATATCATTATATATTTTAAAATTATTTTTCCACTACGGTTACATTTTAATATCTATTGATGGAAGTTCCCACCAATTGGCCTTATTTTAAAGTTCGTTTGTTTTTTCACAACCATTTTTTTTATGTTACACATACTTTAAAGTTAATGTTATATTTATAGTAATAAATTATTCCATTAAGATCTTGTTTAATTGGATATAAACTTAAAAATTTCTTTGGGATAGCATTGGCATCTTTTACACTATTAGTCTCATCTTCTAACACCATAACATGTATTTCCAAAACTGTCCATTTAGTTTTGTATTTTTTATAATAATTTTCTTTAGTTTATTTTTTCATATTTATCTAGTTAATCTCCTTGTCCTTTACTTTATAATTTCTTCTTTTGTATTAAGCCTATTTAAACTTATGGTAATAGAAATATCTGACTGTATTAGAAATAAGGGTGTAAAATTTTATTTTTTGCCAAATTGAGAGTCTTGTTTCCATTAAAAATTCATTATTAGTGGTATACTTAGATGCATTTTAAACATTTATTATTCTTATTTTTATATTTTATGTTAATTACCTCCAAAAGACAAAGTATATAAACTGCATAAATGTATAGTATATTCACTCTGTAGAGTAGTTTTTGTTTGTCTTTCTTCATTTTAATAATTTGAAATGAGTATACTTTTAGAAAATCTTCCATTACCATAAAAAAGCCAACAAAACTATATTTCAAAATAAAGACTGTAAGAGATATCTTTCTAAAAACTTCTGTTAAAGTAAAACAATATAAAACTGATTTCACTTTTTTTGCAATAGATATATATTTAAAGCATTATTGTTGGAATTTTGAGTGTTATATTCTCTACTACTGCTACAAATCCTTTTTATGGGCCTTATTTTCTCTCCGTATTTATTTATTCTTGCACCTTTGTAAGCCCTTTCAGGATTATTTTATGCCCATAATAATGTTGATTGGAGGGAAAAATGAGGCAGAAACCTATGACAGGATTATCATCTCATTTAAAAATTCTCATATTCACTATACCCTCAGAAATTAAAACGTAATTAAATATTATGTACTGTAGTTATTACGCGACAGCTATATTATATAATCATAGGATAAAATAGTACATCAGTCCTTAAATGGTTAACCTGATTGCCAGCACACAAGACGGTTTCAAGTGTGGAATTTTCACTTCATTTGAATTTCATTTGTATGTTCTAATTCATCACAATTGGCTGCCGTGTCCTCAATATCAAGTGATTTGACATGGATATTCTAATTCATCAGCGATTTGTGGCTCATTAAAATAGCTAATGTTGACTTCATGTAAAAGAAATGGAGATGTTTGTAAAAATTTCCCACTAACAAAGATGCATTTGCCAAATACCGGAATTATTTTGAGTGATTAAATTACCCTTCTTGAAATGATTAGACTAAGAAAGCCTGAAGATAGACAGACAAATCTGATCACGTAGGTGGAGGAGAAGAAAGTGGAATGTCGATAGTAGTAGAACGAATAGGTGGTATAGTAAATGGGCATGGCAAGACGTAAACTCTCAAATGGTAAAAATTAGGCAGATTGGACTATACTACCTAAGGATACTACAAGTTTGACATCTGTGACTCAAATTATAAACACTATACTTATAACCAGAGGGGAAACTCAATTTGCTAAATAATTATTATTTTAAAGAAATGATATAGCCACCGACTCACCGTGAGATTTTTGTCATTGTTTTTCTAAGCTTGATATACTTAATATGCTGTTTTCAATTTTCACATTAATTTGGAAGAGCTATGTGCAGCCTCTTAAAATCTTAAATCAAGTTTATTATTTAAAAGTTGTCTTTTCTACTTGGTTTTCAAAGTTTTCAACTTTCTTTCCAGTTGAATTCCTATATTCTGTAACTTCCACTTTAGCAAATATATACAGTTATTTTGTTCTCAAGTTGTTTCAAATGGGTTATTTTCTTCAAATAAATAAATTTTCTGGCTGTTCAAAATGAAAAGCTCTTCAACGTGCATAATGAAGAGAACAAAAGAAGAAGGCTTATTTACATAACAGGAATGTGTATGTTTACAGGACAGTACATGGTTCTGGTTTCTTCCAAGATATCTCTTCATATTTTGACAAGAATCAAACACACACACACACACACACACACACACACACGCGCGCGAAAAGGAGACAGAAAATGCAACATCTTGCATTTTTAAAAGATGTTAGGACCACTAGCTATTTCAGCATTTTTTTCTTTTGAGCTGATAGTGATCATTTGGACACTGATTTAACTTGCTAAAAATCAACTTGAGATTCCAGGGGTAGCAAGTGAAGTCAAACTTTGATCATAATCAAAATAGGTGGAGCGGTAGGAGATGTTCCTGGAAACAATGTATTATAAATACATTTTTGGCTTTCAGAATTTCAAGTTCCATTGACTTTATTAAGTTCAAAATAAATTTAGAAACATGAATTAGTAATATCAGAGAGGAAGTCAAACACTATTTTTAAAATATTTCATATAGGTATATAAAATAAGATTTTTAAAGTAAATTTATTTTTATTAAAAATTCTAAAATTCGTAAAAGAACAATAGGCAGAAATGTTTGCATATAGGCCAATTCAGGAAAAATGAAATATTAATGGGCTGCTTCTCCCCCGTACATTGATAAATACATGTTTTATTAGCTTAGCTTATTATATTTTCTATTGCTTATTGGACATTAATTAATAGCTGGTAATATGTGAGAAACAGAAATGTAAAAATATTTCTGTGTGTTAATTATTTATCCTTTAAATTTGTATAGCACTTGGTATGTTTACATACATTGCATTCATTTTATCTTAGACACAGCATTCAGAGAAAAGCATTCATGTTACTTATCCACTTTCAGGAAGAAACTAGACTCAGAGATAGGAAAGACTTACTAACGGAGGGCTACCAGGAGAGTTGGAGCTAAGATAATTTTATCCTATCCAATAGGATCTTGAGCCAACATTTGCCAGGCAAAAGAAATCCCAGGATAAAACCCTAGTTATGCACTTTCTTACCTGTGGTTGTAGAATCTTCTTTCCCATGTGCTGGCCAGGGAAGAGTAAGCTGTGCAATAAAAGAAGTAGCATTGCTGACGATTTTCTTACGTATGCAGAATGGAATTATTGCCATTCAGAATCCAGGCTAATTGTGCATGTTGTCCAGATGGTTTCTGGGTGTCAAAGGCTCTGGATAGCTGAGCCTCCAAGACGCTTCTGGAAAAAAGTCCTAGAGGCAACTCTGAATTTTATAACATGTTTTTTGAAACATACTGTCTATGTTTGATAA
>NW_007726879.1:136658-160558 GCF_000696425.1 Galeopterus variegatus
CCTAGAGGCAACTCTGAATTTTATAACATGTTTTTTGAAACATACTGTCTATGTTTGATAAACTTGGTCACTCACTGTGTGAAAGACTGTGGATGTACTTTTCAGATGTACTGTGAATGATCCTAGAGGCAACTCTGAATTTTATAACATGTTTTTTGAAACATACTGTCTATGTTTGATAAGCTTGGTCACTCACTGTGTGAAAGACTGTGGATGTACTTTTCAGATGTACTGTGAATGTATGTGTTTCACAATGTTAGCTTATTTAGATCTCAGTTTCTTAAGTGATTCTTGTTTCACCATAACCCTTGCATGTAATGAAGTTAAAATTAATACAGAAATTTAAAGCTCAGTGGTACCATTAAAAGAGGATAGATTCATTCCAGAAAAGTCTGTCTTGAGATCTTGGTCTTCCAAGTTCTTGGTTTGTGATCTTGAGGGATTTGATCAACCACTCTGAACCTTTGTTTTTTTCCACCAAGAAAATGGGGATAATAATTCATAACTTACTGTTGTTGTCAGAATTAAATGAAGACAATATTTGCTTTGATACTAGAAAGATGGTGTGCTTAATATTTGTATATAGTTTCTATTGAATTATCTACAACAGCAGAAAGTAGGGTAAAAAACAAAAATCAGTTAACTAAAGTAAGAAATTCAGCTACCCAGACAGTAGGTGAAAGAGCAATGCTTTGTTTATGGTAGATTGAACAAGTATTTGTTGTCGGAACAGTCTATTTGTTCTTAAAATGCTTTGGAATTAAAAACAAACAGCCCAAGAATCCAGAATGTCTGTGTCATGTTTTTGTCACCTGTCTCATTGGTTTCATCAAAGTTATGTGTTCCTTTCTCTGTGCCCTGAGAAATGCCTTTGTGACTTCAATATTGAAGGTGGCGTAAATAGTGCATTTGTTAAATAATAAGAAAATATCACAAAATAGCTAAACAATAGCTGAGTGATAAATAACATAAACTTATTTTATAGATAGCAGCATATGGCTAAACAAAAATGAAATTTAAGTTTATATAAGGAAAGAGCTACTTACGTATCTAACACTATATCTCAGGTTATATGGGAACTCAACTTTCAAACCAAAAATTTGAACTAAAATTAGTTTTATATTGAAAGAGTTTTCTCACTAAAATATCTCTTAGTAATAATAGTTTCTCTGAGAGAAAAAAATCTATTTACATTCAAACTAGTTATTTGAGCATTTATTTTATACCATTACATTACAATTTGTGAATTCTAGAAATGGCATTTTACTGACATTGGTAATGTGCTGGAATAAGTAGGTTTTCAGGACTTGAAATAAAAATGATTGTGCAGAATATGCTGATTATTGGATAGTAGAACGTGGAAAGAGAATGACTAAGTTGCTAAGGAAATTAAGGGTTTACTTTCTCCATGATATGCCTTATAATCCCACTGATTTTTTCTGTATGTTTGTTGAAATCTTCTGATATATACTTGGGAATTAGTTTATCTGACTATTTTGACAATGATTGTGTATCTAGGATTGGTTTCTAAAGACACCACTGCTGTATGCTATGAACCATAAAAATGCACTGTACCTACTTGAGTTTTCCATAAAGATAGTCAAAAGGGACCTTCAAATGTTTCCATTAAAAAATCTTGGTGAATTTTCCCCAGGTTCTAACAAACTATATCAAAATAGAACTCATTTCATGGAAAAAAGGAATCCCACAGCACTTCTTTTTAATAACTGTTCAGCTACAAAATTTTATTGGTATCTTTTTATGTTCCCTCTAGAGGATGTAATGCACAAAAGCATTGCCACGGAACATATAAAATTACAAATGAAATTTATTGTAAAAAGTAGAATGTCTTCTAGACTGGTGTCAGTATTTATTTCATTCATAAACCCAAACTTCAGTATAATATATTCATTGTCAGCAAGTTCATGTGTGTAAATTGCCATCCAATGTTATTGACTGATATAAGACAGATATTGAAAAGACAATTTAAATGTACTCTTCCAAACATAAACTGTTCCACAAAAGCACTGTAAAAACTCCTTCAAGATTCTGGGTTGTGCTTGACATTTAGGGTTAACTACATAATTTGGTCGTGTCATAGTCCATTGTGTTTGGCAATTTGGCATTGAACGCCTGCAGAGCAGATTGGATCCTCACCACTTCACTAGTAGACAGCTTGAGTCTGTGACGAAGCAAGCAAGAGAAAAGATCTAGACGGCGCTGACCAGGTGGGGAGAGTTTATTTACACGGTCTCTTATCTCTAGTAGTTGTAAAAGTGCTGAATCCTGGGATCCCTGAGTATAGGGGTAGTCCAGCTGCAAAATCAGGTCCCGAATTGCTTCAGGGTCAAAGTGCATGCTGTAGCCAAACACTTGAATGTTATTGATTTTCATATAGCCCAGGTTCCGGGAAGGGTCAATAAACTCCAGAGGCTCGTAGTAAATGCTTTCATTGCCATTGGGGCCATTTGACTTGATGCGACTCCTCAGGTAGATGTGCACTGTCTCAAAAAACGTCTTCCACTTGTTCCCCAGAGTTAGCGTCCAGTTGTAACACTGCAGCGGGAGGTCCAACTTAGTCCGCTCCCAGTCTGGAAAGCTGTTTTCATTCACAGGCATGAACCAGCTCTCAGAGTGGCTGCCTCCGAAGGGATTGATGTAAACAGCCAACACGGGCTCCAAGGTGCTGTTTTTCGTTAAGCAAATCTGTAAAGAGAGACCCAAGATCATATGCACCAGACTTGACTTGTACTTGTTACTCTTCAAGGTGAGGAGCATCCGTTTACGCCAGGAGGGGTCAAACCAGCTATTGAGGCGCATGTCATTGCTGATAAAAATGGCATGGACTTCTATTCGTCTGTCCGTTTTCTGTAGCAGGTACTTCATCTCGAGATCTTGCAGGTCGGTCTCAAAGCCAATGTAGTGATCGGTGGACTCCGCCACTTCAGGCTTGCAGAGCCCCTGGCTCAGCATGTAGCCGGTGTTGCAGGTGCCGCAGCGGGTGCGGTTGTCCTGGGCGCAGGTCAGGCAAGCGGAGGCGTCGCCCACCGTGCAGGGAAGGAAAGCAGTGCAGACCACCTGGTCATTCGGACACGTGCACGAGTGCGTCTCTTCTGAAAAGCTGCCCAGGAGGCCGTTCTCATTGCAGTAGAGAAAAGACTGGATGCGAGTGAGCCAGTAGGTTGAAGTTCTAGAAAAGCAAAGAAAACGAACCTGCATAAGTATAAAGACTTTTTTGTGTGTGTACTGCTATTTAATAAACCTTAGCTCCCAAAGCTTCACTATCATTTCTTCAGGCCATCTCCAGTTAGTAATGTAAATCAAATAAAAGATCCATATAGTTTATAAATGAAATATATATCCATATATATGTATGTATAATCTATTCATCGTTGTACAAGACACAAAATTAGAAAGAGACAGAGATACTTGATTCGAACTGAAATATTGCATTTCTAAACATTCTGCACCTTCTAAAGAGAGACTGCATGCCATCTCATTAGTGTACCTGGAATTTTATTGTAAATATAATTAGGTCGGTTATTGTTTTGCAATAATAAACAGCAGAAAATAAAAGTTGTTTATCATAAAGTGTCTAAAGTAGAATTACAGAGTATAAATTATGATTGTTCATTCATTCACTCATTCACTCTTAGCTTCATAGAGCCCTAGTTTTGCAGAGAGCCTGAATAGAAAGTAAAAGACAAATGAAATAATATAAACAACTTTCAATTGTCAATCAACGTATTTAGATCCTAGGGTTTTACCAACATTGAAAGAACAAGTACCCACTGAGAGAAAAAATGTTATTAAGACTTGTTTGATTGGGCCGGCCCGGTGGCACACTGGATAGTGCGCCGCTTGGGAAGCGCAGCGGCGCTCCCGCCCAAGGGTTCGGATCCCACATACGGACTGGTTCCCGCTCACTGGCTGAGCGAGGCGCGGGGGCAACACCGAGGGTTGCAATCCCCTTGCCGGTCCCCGGTCCGGTACGGGGGCAACACTGAGGGTTGCGATCCGTTGCCGGACACGGAAAAAGACAAAAGACAAAAAAAAAAAAAAAAGACTTGTTTGATTTTATTCTTGCAGTCTGCTCAAGAAAAAGTTGAAAATATCTCATTAAAACCAACAATCTCTTTCAATAAAGGTTAAGTATGTTAGTTTAATGCCCCGCCCGAGGGTTCGGATCCCACATACAGACCGGTTCCCGCTCACTGGCTGAGTGAGGCACGGGAGCAACACCCAGGGTTGCAATCCCGTTGCCGGTCCCCGGTCCGGTACGGGGGCAACACTGAGGGTTGCGATCCGTTGCCGGACACGGAAAAAGACAAAAGACAAAAAAAAAAAAAAAAGACTTGTTTGATTTTATTCTTGCAGTCTGCTCAAGAAAAAGTTGAAAATATCTCATTAAAACCAACAATCTCTTTCAATAAAGGTTAAGTATGTTAGTTTAATGCATTTGATTTGTGTCATTATTATTTTTTTTTCTTATCAGGCTAATCATGATGCCAATTTAAAATCTCATGTTTCCTATTTTCCCACATTATTGAAACTCTTTTTGGTGTGTTGAAAATCTCACTAAAATAATGAAAGAAAAGCGGTGGCCTCGTAATCAGATAATTTGTTGTTTTTACTGTGTTGCTTTCTCATACTAGCTTTACATCACGGGAAATTTGCATGGCTTCTATAACCCACAGTTTTCTCATGTGGAGAATGGGAATACTAATATTTTCCATTTTGAGTTTTTTAAGAAATAAATTAGACTCAACCTGGGCGCATGTGTTTAGAATATTGCACAATGTCTCACAATAGACACTCAAAAATTGTGTCTATGTTTTGTATCCTTATGCCTTTCTGTTGTTCATATTTACTACATTTTGGATTTTCTGCAAAACACATATATTGCATTCGATCCTTTAGATTTATTACATTGCTACAGTTTTAAGTAATTTATATGTGTAGAACACTGGTAACATATAGGCACTAATCTGTTTAAACAAACAATAAAATTAATTTATTAAGATATTCAGAGTAATACTTGAGATATTTGTATTACAAATCTATTTTTGGTCTCTGCCCATCTTCGCCTTGCAATGTAATACTTTAAGGTAAGCTCTTCCCTTAAAAAATAATTAAATAGCTCCTTCATTCTCTCTTGTACAATCTACTTGTTTTTCTTCATATTGTCCTTTCCACTTAAAATTTTATGTTATTGTGTACTAACTTGGTTATAGTCTGTTTCTCCTATTAAATATAATACTCAGCTTGCCAGAACCCTGTATGTTTTGTTCATAGCTACATATTCAGTCCCAGTAGAATGCCAGGAGATCACAAGGCTTTGATATTTATTGATTACTGAATAAAATGCATGGATGAATTGAAGGAACATTTTTTCAATAAGTGCATGTTTAAGTAAAATGTAAAACCTTAAACTGAACATTTAATACAGTTGGGAAGCCTTAGCTCCCACGTTGTGGAAGTGGAGTCACAATATATACACTTTGACATTTACACAATGAATTATATACAAAAGCCTTTCTCGCCCAAGTTCTGTAAATGTAACTGCTTTCTATAGTCGCAGAAGAAAAGACAAAAACAAACCAAAACATAAAGCATTTTTTGTTTAATTATTTCTCACATTGAAAATCACTGACTGGAATCCTAAACCTACTAGATTCATGCTGTGGTTTGAATATGTCTCCCAAAGTTCATGTGTTCAAAACTTGATCCACGATGTAGTGATGTTGGGAGGTGATACCTAATGAGAGGTGTTTGAGTCATGGAGTCAGGCGCCACATTCATTAATGGATCAATTCCGTTATTGTGGGGGGTTGGTTCCTTATAAAAGGACTATTTTGGCCCCCTCTTGCTCTCTCTCACCCTCTCTTTGCCCTTCCACCTTGGGGTGAGAGCGAGAAGCACTTTGATTTTGGACTTTCTACCCCCCAGAACCATGTGCCAATAAACTTATGTTTATTGTAAATTACCAATCTGTGGTATTCTGTTATAGCAAAACAAAATGTACTAAGAAAATTCGTTCCTTTGTTTCTCTAGATATTTTTAAGATAAGTTATCTGAGAAACTCTTTCAGGAGTATGCCCAAGGGTTGTGAAGTAACAAAGATGTGAGGCTTTCGGGCACTTCATGAGCCGTACATCTATATGTGAGTATCTCTGATACTCTCACCGTGGTTCCTTGTTTTCTCACCACAGAATATATGTGCAAAAGCTTCCTTTTTCTGGTTTATGAAATAACATGATTGATTATTCCTGTATTCAGGTTCAGAATACAGAGATTAATATTTCTGATTTTTATCTGCAGTTACATGTTTATTTCCTTCCATTCCTTCTCAATTCATTCATTCATTCATTCATTCATTCATTCATTCATTCATTTCTTTTTCTTTCTTTCCCTGTCGCTTTTTCCTTCCTACTTTTCTCTTTCCCTTCCTCTTCCTCCTTTTTCCCCTTCCCTCCTCTTTTTGCTTCTTTCTCTAGTCCTATTTATTTCTGTCTAATATAAAGTATATAAAATATATATCCAGTCTGGATTGAAAATTACATTTTCTTCCCTGAAACCAAAGCACAAATTCCCTGAGCCAACTCATCTCTCACTGTAATATCTAATCATGTTTTCAAATCATAAGGACAAAACAAAAAATGAAATAAATAAACCTAAGGCTAAAGACAGGACTCACAAAACTAGGGCACTGTAGAAAGAATGATTTGGACACTTTAGAAAAGCAATGGCTTTTCTAGTTTTCAGTCTTTTTCAATCCTTTTCACATCCCGCAGGTGTATTACTGGAGGCATGTGTTTCAGCTTCTTGGGTTTCACCTTGTCATGTGTGAGTACTGATAACTCCACATGCTGTCAAAGCACTGGTACCACGGGATGGAAGAGGGAGTTTGTGTATTACTTGCTGCTTCTCGTCCTTTCTCCCCAGTACCTACTTTTTAACTATTTTATTGTATTTCATGAGGAAGGAATAGATCTTTCAGGGAAAAAGCAATTCAATGACCTGTCTTTACTCCTTGTAAAAGCTTGGTGAAAGCAGCCATCAAAAAAAGAGACTAAGCGTGTTTCAGGATTGTAAAATGGATTTTTCACTTATCCAGAAGTTCACAAAGTTGTTTTTTTCCCGACCAAGTAAAATTTAGTTATTCTTTATTTTAAAACTTAAAAAAAAAATTGATGAGAAAGTTCTTCAAAATTCAAAATTAGGTTGTATCAAGTATCTTTTCACTGTTTTCTTTTATTCCTAAATATTAAAACAAATAAAATACCACATTTTATATATATATATATATATATATATATATATACACACACACATATATAGCCATGATTGATTCAAATTATTTAGGGTCTTACTAGGGCTAAGGATTGAGAATGTGATGTTGGAAGATGAATTGCAAACTGGATGGGCAGCAGGCAGGTACTGTTCTTATCAAATTTGTGATCTACTTAATAGCACTTTAGTAAACATTTGCTAAATAAAGGACAGAAGAGAGGACGCTTAAAAAGGAGGGAGAGAGGGAGTTAAGAAAGGGAAAGGGGGAAAGAAATTATAGTGAAGGAACTATTGATTATGGAAGAACAGAAGAAAGAAACTAAGAGAAAGAAAAAATCAACATGATAAAAACAATGATATGGACCAATTCAAGTATATAGAAACTTCTTAACTATCAGGAAGAAAGTTAGCATTTTGAAAATAATTTCTAAAAATGCTTTTAGAGCATAGTATTACAAAAAAGAAAATATATTCCAAAGGTAATCTAAAACTCATTTGGAAAAAAAGAAAAAGTCATTAGCTAAAGAGCCTGTAGTATTTATAGCATTGAACAACCACATGTCATACTAATGTGAGGAGTTTAGATGACTGTTTAGTTCAATCATTTCTGTCCAACCTGTAATATTCTACATGTGTCTGCAATCTGATATTTTTCACAGAATAAACATCATATGAAAGTCAAAAAAACAATAGACTGGGAGTTTGAATATCTGAATTCCAGGCTGGACCTCACCCTGTGACCTGGCACAAGTTACTCAGCTTCTTTAACCTTCAGCAAAAACTGGAATTCAAACAAACCTTGGGTCTAGTTTTGAATCTGCATGTCTCAGCAATATATATATCCTTTATATATATATAAAGCCTTCTGAGCCTCACTGTGTTCACTGTGATTTCTTTTGCTGATCTGTTGCTAGGATGAAAGGACATTACAATATAAATCCCACCTATAACAGAGTCTCACGACTCACAGCTGCTCATAATGAAACAACACAAATGAAATGCTTGTCTCTAAAATTTTTCTGTTATTAAGAACACCAACTAAGATATGATCTTATTCTTCTAGTTTTACTGATATTAAGTGTGATTGGTGAACCAAATTCCTGGGCCCCACTGCAGACATATAGGAATTTGTAGAAGTGGTGCCCAGGAATTTCACATTAAAATGTGTAGCCCCAGAGAATTGTTAGGTACACACAGAGGCTACAAGGTTGCTATGTATGTAAATTAAGAACCAAAAACCATTATTAGGGGTTCCTTAAATACCACCTAGCCATCAATATGGGAGAATATGTCCAGAAGAAGATACAGAAGGAAAAAGTTGAGTTTTCTGTAGAGAGGAGCACAGCAGCAGATAGTTTTGAATTTACATGCATTCAGGGGTCTGTAGCCACTATGTACACTAAAATTTACAAACTCTCCACAAGAAACTTTTGCCATATTCATACACAAGAAAAATAAACCGAACAGTAAACTTTAACTTAATAAATGATTTCTGATATGTTCCAGTCATGCTAATTAACTGTTTAGTGAACATCTTTAATGTAATGGACCAGCCACATTGTATTATTTTTTTTTCAATCCTTCACAGCAGCTTGTAAATGTTATCCCCATTTTAAACATAAAAGTGACTGAGCCTGATAAGTTTTAATGACTTACTCAGTTACACGTCTATTTAGCATAAAATGAAGACAAACTCAGAGAAGCAAATCTAAATATTATTTTAAAAAATGAGTGTAGAAAGTGTTGTACTGTAGAACAGCAAGGAAAAGCTCTTAACAAATAACCTCAGAAAAAAATGTCCACTTACTGCCATAAAAGGAAAAAATTCAAAGATAAAATAACCTTATTTGTGGCATAATGCTTAGGTTCTTGAGCACCAATTCACTATATTGTTTCAAGACTGTTTTCTTGGAAGCCAAACTGCAAACTTAGAATCCTGTTTCATTTATCTCATGTGTGAATCGGTAATAAAAATATATCATAGGGTCGTTGTAAGAATTAAAACACAATTGCAGGAAAACACTTAGTGCCTGTACACAGAATAAACAGGAAATGAATATAGATTATTATTCCTATTATTATCATTGTTATCATTACTGTCATCTTTTAAATAGATATCACTGTAAGCAGTTGCTTTATTATAACTGTTTTATCCCCCAGAAGATGGAGCATTTCATTTCCTTGTCAACAATTCATGCATTCATGCATTTCCCTGTATTTTTCCCTGCATCTAACCTTTTTTTTAAATAGACACATTTTGATAACATGATTAAAACTGTATTTTAAAGTACGGCCTCTTTGTGATAGTTTTTTTTGTTTTTTTTGTCTTTTTGTCTTTTTCCGTGTCCGGCAACGGATCGCAACCCTCAGTGTTGCCCCCGTACCGGACCGGGGACCGGCAACGGGATCGCAACCCTCGGCGTTGCTCCCGCGCCTCACTCAGCCAGTGAGCAGGAACCGGTCTGTATGTGGGATCCGAACCCTCGGGCGGGAGCGCTGCCGCACTTCCCAAGCGGCGCACTATCCAGTGCGCCACCGGGCCGGCCCAAGTTTTTAAACCTTCAAAAACCTGCGAAAACAATATTGCTCAAATTCAGAACATACATTTTAGATGCATAACAGTTTGCACTGAGGTTTTAGAACATATGTTGATACAAAAACAATTACCTCCTCTCACAGTTAAATCCTCTCTGAGCACTAATAATCTTATTTCAAAGGTCCCTTTTTCCAACCTTCTAATCCTTTATTGCTCTCCTAATCTGTGCAACATGGACTCATATTTTAAATCCTAAACAGTATAATCTTTTATATCTTTTTAAAGTTAAAGACTATTCTTTCAGGTAGGCCATTTCATTTCAGCCTTCATATATTTGTTCTTCTCAGACCTTAATACTTTGAGCTAAATATAAATTTGGGATTAAGCACCCACAGCATTTAAACAATCATAAATTGATTGTTAGCTCAGTCAAAGACAGATAAAACCAAATAATGTTCTGTCAGTCTCCCTTTTCTGATGCTGCTGCTCTGGCCACCTTAGGCTTGGCAGTGCCGCCTGGGGCTTATGATGACACTCCTGACAAACAATAGTTTCACTCTGGTGCATAATTTTACACCCTGAGAAAAGGAAATGTTACTTGGGCCGGCCCGGTGGCGCACTGCTACAGTGCGCTGCTTGGGAGTCCGTTTCCGGACCCGGAAAAAAACAAAAAGAAAAAAAAAAAAAAAAAAAAAAAAGAAAAGGAAATGTTACTTTCAAAGGTTCCTTGGCTGTAAGTCTCCCAAGGAAGTACACACACACACACACGCACACACACACATTTTAACTTATGAACCCGAATACAAGTACCTATTAATTTTTGCTTGCGAAAGTACAATGAAGAAGTGGGTGAAGCAGTTGAAGATGTAGGTTATATTTTAAAGAATATTGCATCAGCTGATTATAACATTCATTGGTTTTTTTTCTCAGGTGCACAGTACTCCTACGAGCATTATTTAATTTTGTCCTCACGACTCACGCTATTCCCTGATATTAAGAATGCTTATCACCCCAATTTACGAGTAAGAACATGAGTTATAAAATGTTTAAATAACTAGAACTTGCCCAAGGTCAAACAGCTAGTAAGTGCCAGAGCTGGAACTAAAGGCCCTCCCTAGTCTCCTCACTGCAGAATCACAACTGCACATCACTATGAACACATATAATCCAAGTAATTTGTTAATTCATTTGGTTAAGTGGTCTACGCAGAAAAATCTTACTTATTAGAGAGCTATAGAAAATGTCTGTCTACATCTATGCTGCATTAGACAATATAGTTCAAGAAAAATCAATAGATATTCTTTCTTCACTTATGACATAAAATATAAAAAGAAATAGGTCAACATTCAGAGTGAGAAATATGAATCACACAAAGGTAAACACAATTACTTTACTGTAAGTAAAGAGAAAAGATTACCCAAAAATAAAAATATTTTTTCAGCTAGAGTCCACATTTAATTTTCTTCCAAAGATTACCATAATTTGAGATATTTTTCAATAAATAACCTTTTACATTAAGATAAAAGAGCTCAAAAAGCATTATTATATGCATGTTCAGATTGTTAAGTGGTCAGTGTAACTGAGAAATATTGACACAAATGCAATTACTATTTTGCAAGTATGGATAAATCAGGCATCTCCTATATAATTTCATAACATCCTGGTTTTCACCCACCATAATATTCATTATACCAGGTCATTATTATCAAATCACCTGCATCTTTCCTTATTACACATGCTGCGAGGGAAAAGATATATCTGTTAACGTCACTATTTTATTATCGTAAAATACCTAAATCAGTTTACAGTGTTTATGTGTAAATTCCCTCATTACAACCTCCTAGATCTTTATTGCTCTTGAGATCTGTATATCATGCATCTAAACTTGAAAATGTAAACAATACAATTTAAGTTTTTTAAAGTAAAACATTAGTTACAAAAAGGTTATTTCATTTCATCCTTTACAGATCTGTTCATTAGGGATCCTAATATTTTAAACTAAATATAAATTTGACATGAATAAATAAATTAATGAACAGAATAGAGAGGTAACTAGAAAAGCAAATTTAGGCCTAAATTGGAAATACTCATTGTTGTAAAGATTGTTTTTTAATATTTTATATGATTTACCTGATATCCAGTGAATGACAGACATTTTAAAAACCGGTCTTATTTTCATAATATCTACTTTTTTTTTTTTTTGTCTTTTGTCTTTTTCCGTGTCCAGCAATGGATCGCAACCCTCAGTGTTGCCCCCATACCGGACCGGGGACCGGCAATGGGACTGCAACCCTCGGCGCTGCACCCGCACCTCGCTCAGCCAGTGAGCGGCCGGTCTGTATGTGGGATCCAAACCCTTGGCGGGAGCGCCGCCGCGCTTCCCAAGCGGGACACTTATCCAGTGCGCCACCGGGCTGGCCCTAATATCTACTTTTTAAAATATGTTTTGCCACCACTTTCCTACCAATTTAGAGAAAGTCAATAAATTAATCCTGTTAAACATTGAAAACAAACCAAACTATAATTTAAATAATGTAATCCAATTTTAAGGTGCTTCTAAAAGTGATACTATTGAGCTTCTCCCCAAATTGAATGTCTCTGAACTTAACATTTTCTCCTCTCTTTCTACAACTATCACTGTCATCCTCATGGTGCTTGTCCTCAATTATGTCATCTTCAAAGGGTGACCCAAATTCATCCCTTCGTGTATCAATTACGGCAAGAACACGGTTTCTGAAGGCCCTGAGCCTGCTGTTTTTATCATTTTATCAGATTTGTATGGCCAAGATAATCTTAAATTGATCAATCTCTAATCTCATGACAGGCCTATGTCTTTCATAAAAAAATTAAATTCTTCTGCATAACTTTGAAGGCTTTACAATTTGACAACACCTAGCTTTTATTATTCAGTACAAAAGTTTCTCCACTTACAAAGGCTGTCTCTGGTGATTTCATGCTAAATATTAACTATGTTGAAGTCTCACAGAATCAAATGTCTTTTTTCCTCTGCTGAGCCAGCTGAGGTTCAAATTCAATTACTTTTATTCTAAATGGTCTAACTTACAATGACTTTATTCTTTGAACAGATATATGTTATTATCTATATTTTACTCTATTTGTAATTAAGTCATGTATAATGATATATTGTTGTGCAATAGATGCTTATTTCACTCATGATAGTATCTGTAATTGTCTACAAATCAGTTTTTCTAGTTGAAATAGAAGCTCCTCAGAAAGAAGAAAATGTATGTTGTTACACTGGAATCCCTAGAAACCAGCAAAATGCCTTCCCACCCAACCCCTCTAATAAAATTGCTAAATCAAAACTGAATTATGAACTATGTTTGCATAAAAATGTGAGATTTAATGTTTTCAAAAACTTTCTCACTAGAGAATACCAAATAATTCCGTCAATAAATGTTTTAATAAGTATACGAGCTGGAAAAAAATGGACTAAATTTCGAAACCTGAAATTAAATAAAAGAACAAATATGAAAAAAGATATGGGTGCACCTGATGTAGAGGTTCTGCGAGAATACCTGGGCACAGGAGACAATGTCTAGTATACTCTAAAGGTAAAAATTTGATTTAGAGACCTAATATGAAGTTAGGCTAGGAAGATGGGTACTATGCACTCAAAAAGTCAGCTTCAAAATAAACAACCAACCACCAAAACTCCAGTAAAAGAATAGAACAAAATGAGTGCCTTCCCTGACCTCAGTGTTTGTAGAAGAGAAAATACATAAATACACGTTAAAAATTCATAAACATAAATGAAAATAATAATTTATTTTAAAGTGCTCCCAAACTGTTGTCTTGTGGCAAAATTAAATGTATATATTTTCCAGAGGAATATACATTCTATAAAGGACCTAAAGAATCAATATACATTAAATTACTTTGAACATTAGCTCACAAGCACAAATTAAAAAAAAAAAAAAAAAACACATGAGGAATGAAGTTACCAAGAGCAAGAATTAGCCAAAAGCAGAATCAGAACATCATAGGCTACAGAAAGGGGAATTATCTGATATGTAAAGTAAAATATCAGGCACATATTTAAATACTATGACGGGAATAAAAATATATGAGAAAGGCATAAGGGACTATCAAAATAAATTTGCAAAGCTAAAAGAAATAATGTCTATAAGATGATGATGATGGTGATGATGATGATGATGATGGTGATGATGATATTTGCAATTTAAACTTCACTGGAAGGTAAACAGAAAACCCAGGACTTCTTTCCATGGTCTCCCTTTATTCTGAAGTGTTCTGTCCTTCACCCAGTTTTCATTTTACAAGCTTTTCTCTATTGACCTCATCTAGCCTCCCAGTTTCAACTTCCATGTGCAACCAAATGACTGCCAGTATCTCCAGCCCAGGTCTCTTTCTTGAGATCCAAAAATTGCATTAGAGACTGTACATCTACATTTGGTGCATCACAAATATCTCAAACTTAATGGGTCGCAGCTCAATTAATTCATTTTTATTCTTTTTATTTCTTCCACATTGCTCCTAATTCATTTGTAGTAACAATTTTAGAGAACACAGACAACGAAGGCAGAGAACTCAGCGTGTGCTGATAACCCTTCATTCTTTTTTGCCAACTAATGTAAGCAAAGTAGGGAGAAACTGACAGCATTCCCATCTCACTCAGGGGAAAAAAAAAAAAAAGTCAGTGTCCTGAGATTGACGTAGAAGGCCCTGAACTAACTGCTGTGCTCAGACTTCTGATCTCTCTGACATTTCCAGCTCTTTCATCTTCACCGACTCAGCTCCAGCCACACCAGAACATGTCTTCGTGACCCCTCTTTAGGGCCTCTGAAAGAGCTGTTTCCCCTCCCTAGAATACTCCCCTTCATATTTACACATGGCTAACTGCACATGCCCCTAAGTGAGGATAGCCACTTGATCTTGATTAAGACACGAAATTACAAATATCATCACCTTTGGAAGTCAGTAGCATACATCAGCAATCCAAGAAAATGATCAGGTTAGCCAAAACTCCAGAAATGCTACCCAGCACATACCTCCAAAAGAGTAAAAGCCTCACTATCTACCTCAAAACTGTAAGATTACACAACTCATTTGTGGGAGGCATTCTGAGTGGAACTGTGAGTTGATGGAGGTGGGGCAAGAACTTTTGCATTACTGAGAGGTAGCATTTTTATCTAAATACGAAGGAAATATTTGTATTATCTTTTTTTTTTTTCCTTTTTTGTCTTTTTTCGTGTCCGGCAACGGATCGCAACCCTCAGTGTCGCGCCCGTACCGGACCGGGACCGGCAACGGGATCGCAACCCTTGGTGCTGTGCCTGCACCTCGCTCAACCAGTGAGCGGGAACCAGTCTGTATGTGGGATCCAAACCCTCGGCGGGAGCACCGCCGCACTCCCAAGCGGCGCACTGTAGCAGTGCGCCACCGGGCCGGCCCTTGTATTATCTTTAATACTACTTTTCCAAGAACTTTTTGAAGTACCCTCGTAAAATGAGCATTACTTAAAGGGGCTATTAAGATTATCAATTTAGAGTAAGATTTTTAAAAGATTAGATTAAAAATTCCAAATTTTCCCCTCTATACAAAATTATACAAAAAATAACAGCCGTATTCTCTCTCAACTTCAGAACACACATAAATTTAAATTCTATCTAGAATGTTTATGCCTTTGTACTACTTCCAACTTTATGCTATTTTCCTTTTGGGTAACGCTTCTCTGACCATTGCTGCTTGTTTCCTAAACTTGCTTTAAAAGTTGCCACTGAAAGCATTTCTTGAAGTCAGTGGTTCAGATTCCGGTACATTCCAGCTGCCAAAAAAATCCAGAAACAAACAAAGGCATTTTCTGAATTGCCTAGGAAGAATTAGGCGTCTTCTCTGTGCTCAAATTGCAATTAGTACCTATTAAAATAAAACCTAATGTTCTAATTATTTGTTTTTATATCTCTTTTGCTAAGGTCTAAAACTCTTACGCATTCATCTTTGTGTTCCTAGTATCTATTAATATTAGACATATTTCCCAGGAGAAAAGAATGGGGGAATGAATGAAAGTGATGGGGTAAGTGTGCGCTTCTCAGGGTTTTTCTTAATGAACATGTAAACAGAAATTATCTTATTCACATATTACAATCATCTCCATGCTGTGTGAATATTTGAATATCAGTGAAAAGAATTATAAACCAAGACCTATGTAGATTCCAGGAAGAATTATACAGAATATTAAGTAGATAATTCCATAGGTGAGTAGAAGGAGTCCTGGACTAGGACTCAAAACACTTGGGATTTGATCCCAGTCCAACATTTATTAATAGGGACGCCCCTATACTCAAAAGTAATAACTGACATTAAGGATCATTCTTTGTCTTTTTGATCATCATTATTCCTGCTCTGATTCTTGGTGACTTCAATATGTAGTCCAAGATTCAATCTACAACCATGGTTTCTCAGTTTTCTGACATCCTCATATTCAACAATTTTGAACATTCTCAACATCAGCCACCCCTTAGGTTTTTTTTTGTTTGTTTGTTTATTTGTTTGTTTTTGGTAACCATCATCTATTTTGAATTCCAAGGCTCATTATCATAATAATTTTGCACATACTTTCAATTCTCTGCTTTCACTTGTCAAAAACGTAACCCTAATTAAGTCCAAATCTTGGCTTACTCCATGGCTACACCTGAACAGGTTAACATGGATGGAAGGAAACATACAATCACGTTAACTGTTCTCACTCTAAATTTATAGTCACAAATTTCAAGAGGTTCTTCAATGCTACTTGTTAATTATAGTGCAATTCTCCCAGTTGCGTGGACTACTATCTAGTCACCTTGGTTTCTCTCTTTCTCTTATACCTGACAGTCAATCTTCCAGCACAGAATGGATTGAAGAGTGGTCAGAGTCGACAAAGCCAGAAGAATTGCAAGTCTATTGCAGTATAGTCCAGGTGAGGGATGACAATGACTTGAACTATGGTGATGGTTTTGAATTAAAGAAAAAAGTAATCAGAGGGAAAATAAATGGACAATTTTATTCGTAAATCAGACATTACTCTCCCATCTCTCTCTATAAACCACCCTTACCACATATTTGAAAGAAGTATAAGCTCCACGCTCCATCCTTCTTCCAATCTGAATATTTACATCATTTTATGCAAATATCAAAAAGTACCCCCCAAAGATAAAATGTGGATATTACAGGTCCATATTTGACACCTGCATGAACACAAGTGATCTAATTCCTTGCACAAAAACAGTCTCCAAGGACAATTTTCCACTTGCTTCTTTGAGCTGTAGAAAACAAATTCCTTGTACTTTAGAACAGTTCCCTCCTTTACCCGTTCACTTTTCATCACCATTATTCAGGAATATTGGGGTCCAGTCTCTGAACACCTAATTACACAATCAACAAAATATTTAACGGTAAAATAACTATCTAAGTTTTTTCTATTTTTTCCTGACACAAAGATAAAATAAAAGTCTCTTTCAATATTGGATGAACACCCACCCTGAGGTGGCTTTATGTAATCTAAACATGTTGTAATGTCAATAAGCCCATTTATTCATGTGCATAGGTCACTGTATCTTACCTTTTTTACATTATTGTGAAAATAAAATTATAGAATATATAAAGGTTCCAAAGAAATCTAATATCAAATAATTTCTGTCTTTGAGATTTTTCAATATCTACTATATTTATTCCCACCAGAAAAACAGCTCTTAATGGAACTATTTTTTTAACAATCCAAATATTTCTTTTAAAATTTAATTTTTACTTGTTAAGATAAAACATTTCTGTGCTTGGACAATAAGTGCAATTGAAATGGGTAACATTTTTACCATCACTCTTGAACTTTTCCTTCCTATAGGGCCTGTCAGTTTACTTTCATTACTGGTTATTAACGTAATGAATCTCTCTGGATTGAATCCACATTTCTCAACTTCTCCTCTCTTATGGCACATTCTCAGCATGGTCATATCTACCTCCATGGCTTTAATTATCATTTCCCTGCTCATGTATGGGTCTAGCTAAAATGTTTTCTGAATTTTATGCCCAAATATGTAACTGCTTTTTAGACATTCCCATTTAGACAAAGGCTTCATAACCACCACTAAAGCTAAAAAATGAGTGTGTTACACCCAATCTACTCTTGCATCTCACCTGCTCCTCCCCATAACTCCAACCAGTTCTTATAGTTTGTGTCCTGTTTAAATTAAATTCTCCACCAAGCACACCACTGCCCAAGCTAGAAATCTGAGAAAATCACAAACCATGCTTGATTTTCAAACTCTATTAAAAATGTCAACACCCCCCCAATATCTCAAGCTGTTAGAAATCAACAATCAATTACAAGTATTTTAGAATCTTTATCCATAATGTCTTGAAGACAGGATGTTTCTTATCACCCCACCATCTTATTACATTAGTCTCCTAACTAATGTCTCTGGTTTTGCCTTGTCCGCCCCTCCCCTGTAAACCATTCTGCACACAGTACTCAGAGATAGTTCTCAAACATGATTTTCATCAAGGCACTTCTTCTACCCACAAATTAGTGGCTCCATTGTCCTAGGATAACAATCAAATCGCAGGTATGTCATACAAGATTCTTTGTGATATGGTCACCATCTATCTCTCCAACCTATTCAATCACCATTCTTTTATTAACTTCTATTTCACAGTTTATCTCACTGAATCCTAAGACATTAATAATGTATTCTTGGGTGATATTTTTTTAAAGGGACGGTCCATACAATATTCCAGTTTGAGAGAACCTGGTAGTCTCTCAAATAAGGTTGAACTTGCTAAAGTCCTCTATGGAACATTTCACTGAAATCTTTCCCAAATCCCCATCCCTAATATGATTAAAGCTCCCTCATCCTTTAGGGCTTAACAAAGAAATTACTTCTCAAAAAAAGCTTCATATGAACCTTCAAGAAATGATCAAGTTTTCCTCTTATGTGCTCTCTAGTATCCTGTATTCGCTCTTGGTGCTGCATTTAGCATAATTTATTGTAATTATCTGTTTACCTTGTGCTTTCCTACAAGTGAAAAAAGAGGTGCTTCAAGACAAGACTTGCTCTGAGTACACTTGGCATGAAGTAGATATTAAAAAAATGATCTTGATAATAAATGATAAGGCACTGGTGGAATCACGCTTTCATGTGCCACACAGGAAAATCTAAATACCTGCAAAGCACTAAAGTTAGAACTTATGAAAGTCATCAGTCTTATGTATATGACTTATGTCCTTCAAATTATTGAACAATTGTGGGTAGCACAGAAATAATACCTATTCTATAATATGAATATCAGTGCTGTACTCTAACAACAAAGTTGCAAGGGTTTCACTGAAGTTGTGTGTTATAAGAGTGATAGTGAACAGGAGCATTTTCAGAAAGCTGATTGAATCATCAGCCTTTACAGTATGGACGAGATAGGTGTGAAGTCATTTAAAAAAAATCTTCTAATTCTGAAATTAGAAAAAAAGAATGTAATTTTGGATTAATCAATGGTATTAACAAATATTTAAAACTATTTGTATAACTCAAGGGGATGGAAACATGTTAGTAATGAAAAGTGGGGATTCAGTGAAGTAATATTGACAATGTTTATCTAGCAATATCCAAGGATGAGGCTGCCCTTGCAAAATGATACATGAGTTCGGACTTCTTGGCAATATATACTTTTAGTGACCATGAATGTGCCCAGACACAAAATGTAATACTATTAGGAACGAAAGCCAATGAGTTAAAACTCTTTTGCTCTGATTCCATGATCTCTAAGAAATCTTATGGTAATAATTTGGTTTCTGATATAACTTTCCTACAGGGATAAATCTGACTGACTGAAATGTATACAAGTATCATGGGACAGCTATGTCACCAAATAACAAAATGGCAATCGAGACTGCATATTATTCTTTAGGAGTTATATTGACTGAACTGTAATTCCCAAACTGGTCATTTTTATGGGGCTAATATAGATGGAGATCGTGAATCTGAATAGTCAGAAACTGGGCCATTGAAAAAAACACCAAGGAAATATCACCTGCCAGGAGTCCTGCAAAGGTGACCTTCATCCATCAAAAATGCCTCAAAAGTCACACTGTCAATGCAACAGCTTTAAAGGAACTTTGCCTAGTGCTGGGGATAAAGTCCTGTACTCAGAATCAGAACTGCAACGAATGGCTATGCCGTAAAATCACCAGAAAAGAGAGGGTTCCATGGCCCTTACAAATGTTTTATAGAAATAAGCAAATGTGGGGGGGCGGGGCAGGGCAGTGTATGTGTTAACTGGTGTGAAATTTGTACAATGGTTTAAGGAATGACAATTCACAACTTCAAAAGTTGGCTCACAACACATTAATACAAGCAGTAAACTTTGGTTCTATTTCACTTGATTTTGTTCATCAGACACACAGGAAAAAGCACATGGGTATTGTCTCCTAATTTTCTTAAACAATTTAATATTCCATTAGTTTTGTAAAAAATAAAATCGGAATATATCAGATGACTTTGTAGAAGATGGAAGCGATCTGGTATGCCTAACTTTCTTCGGCCTCACTGTTTTCAAGTTGAGACACAGAAAATGATGAATTAAATTAAATAATTAATCTATCCCCACATCTATTCAGTAAACAAATAGCAAAACCAACATTGTAATCCTTGGGTTCTCAGGCAGATTTATATAATGTAGAACATCTGTTTCACCTCAGTGACAAGACTTTCTATCAACCAAAATATCATCTGATTAGGGAAAAAAAATGAGTCTCCCTGGGTGATATCAGCAGTGACACAATCAAATGTGTATTCAAAATGTTCTGTTCTTTCTTACATGCAGGGTTGGCCACAACAATACAAATGAGAGCCTCTTATTAACTGGCAGAAAGATAGACAGAAAGTTATGTCACTTGAAGAGCTTAATCTGTTCTGCTGGTGGGGTTAAAAACCCATAAACTTATTCTGTCGTGTTGCCATCTCAGCCTTAATTTAATTTTTGAACAATAAATCCACTTTCTAATCACTTGAAAATCAGGTATTATTATTATTTTGTTTACAAAGTTATTTGAAATTATTTTTATTTTTCTATTCCTTTATTACCTTTGTCATTTACTACCTTTTGACAACAAAATGATTCTTCATAGGATAAAAGGAAAAGCCACATTATATGCAAATAATTGCTAAAATTATGAAATGAAAAAATTAGTTGATTAATTTCATTCATGTACATACATATGATACATAGACTAAGTACTTATTTTAACAAAAATAGTTTGACCTTATAAAACCATATATAGTTGGCAAGCCAAGGGTTAACAAAGGCCATTCAGGGACATAGTTTATCAGATCCTCTAATGGACATACTAGATTTCTGAACCACCTTCTCTCCAGTTTTCAGAGCCATCAAAATAATCACGCAGTCCTCATGCTCACCATTAAGTAATAATCGCAAATATATAATGTGATGTTTAATTTTAGATGTCAACTTGATTTGATTAAGGGATGCCCAGACAACACGTAAAACATCATTTAAGGGTATGTCTGTAAGGGGGTTTTCAGAGGAGACTGGCATTTGAATCAGTGGACTGAGTAAGGAAGATCTGCTCTCACCCAATGAGGCCAAGCACCATGCAACTGGTTGAGGGCCTGGACAGAACAAAAAGGCAGAGGAAAGGTGAATTTGCTCACTCTCTCTTCTGGAGCCAGGTTGCTCTCCTTCACCTGCCTTTGGACATCAGAACTTCAAGTTCGTTCCTCAGCCTTTGGACTCTGGAACTTGCACCAGCAGCCCACCCAGGTTCTCAGATGTGTGGCTTTGGAGTAAGAGTTACTATTGGCTTTCATTATTCTGAGGCCTTTTGACTTGGACTGAGCCAAACAACTGGCTTCCTGGGTTCTCCAGCCTGCAGATGGCTTGTTGTGGGACTTCTCAGTCTCCGTAATCATTTGAGCCAATTGCCCTAATAAATCCCCTTTATCTATCTTATTGGTTCTGTCTCTCTCAAGAACCCTGAATGATACACATAAACAGCACTCACTGTATGTCAGAGGATATTTAAAACAATTATATACATTAACACTTACTTAGTCCTTGCAACAGATCTCAGAGGTGAATACTACCATTTTCCAGATTTATGGGTGAGGTATTTAGGGAGGCCCATAAGTTACAGGACAGTCTATCTATAAAAATGAGGCAGAGTGCCTTCTTCTAACCACTCCACTTTATCATATTTGATATTATTGGCCCAAGAAAGGTTCATAAAGTGAAAAAACATTGAGAAAAGATATCTTTTCTAAGTAATTACAATTTCAGACTACCTTCTAAGGAAAGAGTTGTCTAAAATGTTTTAGGCAGCCCAGATAGATAAGCTTTGGAAAAAATGTGAGCTGCTATACTTTTTCTGGATTAACCAACATAAAGATGGGCATATAACTCATACTGGCATCTCAATATCATCATGGCATTTTATAATCTCTGTATAGGTTAGCTCAGTGTGCACTACTAAAACCCAGATTTCACAGATTAAGCTAAAGTCATGTGACCATGAGAATCATGTGGAGTAAACAGAATTCTGAAGTGACTTAGATCAGGGTGTCTGAGAGCCTTTCTACCTGCTTACACTCACCTGAGTTTCTGTTGGGAGTCATAAGGAATAGATTTTTAGGTCATATCTATTTTCCATAAACAAAACAAAACAAAACAACAAAAACAAAACAGGCACAGGGCTAAAACCAACTCGCTTTTGATTCTGGAAGTTAAATCATTATGTAAACACTTTAAGGCTGGTTTTTGACTCTTCTAACACACAATAAACCTGTCAGAAAATTATCATGAACCAGAGAAAACTGTTTTCAGTATAAGTTTGAGACTGAGGGAAGGGAATTAGTTTAGAATTTATGATAATCACATCCTTATCTAAATACATTTGTTTATTCAAAACTTCTTTCCATTCTGTTTTCAATTAAGAGGTCATCTTTATGCATACCAGAGTATACAGTATCTAGTTGTGTGAGGGGCAGAGGGAAACATGACACGTGATTTAACAATGGGTGTCTGGTCATTCATTGCCTACACAATGTCCATAGGTCTGTTATTCCTGCTAGGTGAACTTTGACTTTGTTCCACACATGTGCCACATAAAACTACTTTCCTAGTTTTCCTTGTAGTTAGAGGTAACTATGAGACACAGCTCTGACACAAACAGAATTCTATAGTGGGAGAGTCTGGGATACATTCCTTTTCCTGAAAGAAGTCAACAGCTATTGCTTTCTCCACCTCTTCCTGCTACTTACCCTGAAAATGGTCACGAGGTCTCAAGCTGCAAGAAGTCATCATGCAGTTACCAGACAACAAACATATAAGGAAAGTTGAGGTAAAGGAGGGTGGGGGGAAGCATGGATAACTGGCCCTGAAATCAAGTTGAGGGACCATTGGTGACAACTTCTTACAGAAGTCCTACTATTTCAAAAAGAAAAATCATGAAACCTGCTGTGCATGGGAAGTAGGCAGATGCCCCAGGGGTGGGAGCAACTTGAAAGGATTTACATAAATCTAAACAAAATTTTAGAAGGAGAACCTCAAAAAATAACTTGCTTTTACAAACTCTAGAATGAGCCAAGCAGGCCAAGTTCTTAGAACTTTTGTGAAATAAAGAGATATCATTACCAACAATCTGAAACAGAAAATTGAGCCTATTGGCTCAATAGACAGGTGATTTTATTTTACTGAAAACATTTAACAACACAACAACGAACAAAAGTATTAACAACTTGCGTAAGAATGTGGTTTTCAAGCATTATTGGATATACCTGAAAGTTTTTCAATGCTTGTTGAAATAAAATAGGGAAGTACGTAAACAAAAGGCTTTTTAAAAATTGGCAACAACGAACAAAAGTATTAACAACTTGCGTAAGAATGTGGTTTTCAAGCATTATTGGATACACCTGAAAGTTTTTCAATGCTTGCTGAAATAAAATAGGGAAGTACGTAAACAAAAGGCTTTTTAAAAATTGTGTTTTCAGCCTCAGCCAGCTATATGCCCCTAATGCCTTTGTTCTTGGAACAATGGCAAATT
>NW_007726879.1:160589-167968 GCF_000696425.1 Galeopterus variegatus
GTTTTCAGCCTCAGCCAGCTATATGCCCCTAATGCCTTTGTTCTTGGAACAATGGCAAATTAATGTTGCAAGTATATGCTGTTTTCTTGGTTTGTAAGGATATAGTCTATTTCAAATAACAATAGGACATTAACTATAATGATACTGTAATCACTGAATATTTCTATGTATTAGAATATCATGAATTCCTTGACTGTGGCACCATATAAGCCAAGTAGCATATACTACATATTTCACATTTTTTTTTGTTTTTGCACTAAAAATTTTAGAAAAATACATTTACAGTTTGGAACTGTGAAATAAAGTTCAGTAAACCAATAAAAACGTACTGAATTTTTTAATCCAATGCATGTTTTTTCCTCTTCCGGTGAATCAAAAGTCTCTTTTTAGTGTCTTCCTAACAGTATTTGGATTCTTAGAAAAATATTTTATTTTAGTTTATTCCCACATATATCACTCCTTTAAATGATCTGAAGTACAACCTCTTCCTAGTCCTCTAAATTGGAAGAAAACATGTCACTCTATATCAATGCCTTACATTGTTATGGTGAGACTAGTGCAGAAACATTACATCCCCCAGGAAAGAACCTAAGATTAAACCAAACCTGCAACTTTCAATTCAGTATTCAAAGCCTAGTTCTTCATGTTAAAAGAAAATAACATCATATTTTTTCTTCATAAAAGCATTATTAAAGGGTACAAATTTTCAGTCATAAGATGAACAAGTTGTGCGGATCTAAAATACAGCATAGATGGTGATGGGTGTGTTAATTAATTTGATCTTGATAATTATTACATAATGTATATGCATATAAAATTATGATGTTGTACACCTTGAATGTATACAAACTTTGTCAATTAAATATTGCAGAATAATAAAAAATCATTATATAAGTGTACTTCAAGAAATTCATGAAAAATGGAATTAAAAAATAATATAAATCTTTTCATGCATATTTTGAAGACCCCTCATACATTAATACAGTAACCATTCTGTAAATCAATTTTCTTGTTTATAACACAAATTCGGTTTTACTAGAACATCTTTACATTTCTTTCTACCTTGAACATTCTAAGTTCTCCCTCATGACTTTAAAATACTATGTTTTTTTCACTAAACAATACATATATAATGCACCTAAAAAAATCAGTACCTATTATAAGTTAGGTTTTAGTAACTATAAAAAGCCTGTTAATAAGAGCTTAGTAGTACTATCCAAAGGAAAACAATGATCTGTTCTCTTCAAGTATTTTAGAGATAAGTTTGCCACTGTGTGTGCGTGTGTGTGTGCACATGTGTGCGTGTGTGTGTGTGTCTGTGTGTGTGTGTATTTATACTTACATCGGGCTCTTCTAAATATATTGGGATTCCATTAGCACCCAACTAGGACCATGATGCTCTTCAGATCACACCCCTTCAATCATTTCATTGAGCATAAAAGAGGAACTCCTTAGAGTGACCTCTAAGACACTGTATAATCATGCCTGCTACTAGTGTCTAACTTCACCTGGATTTCTCTCTCACTTTCTCCCTCCACACTAGCTTCACTGGTCTCCTCCTTCTTTCTTGAACATCACACATCTGCTCCTGCCTGTGAGCGTTTGCAGCTGTTTCTTATCCCTAGAACTCTCTTGCTCATATGATTTCCTCCTTCTTCACCTTCAGATCTTAAAACTAGTATTTTCTGAGTGAGGCTTCCCATAAACATGCCTATTTTAAAATTGCTGGTTACCCCAGGCCTCCCTATTACACTTCTGTGTTTTATTTGTCTCATTGCCCTTATTTTTCATTTTTATTTTTGAATGTCTCTGTTCATTAGAATGTTAGCTCCAATACTGGCAGGAATTTTTTCCCCACTCGTTTATGCTTGTAGTCCCTGCAACAGTATTTGGTTTATACTATGCTGAAGAATGAATGAATGAATTTATTTAGAAAGTTTATAAAATGATAGGCATATTTAGTAGACACAAACAAGCATAATTTTCCCACTCGTTTATGCTTGTAGTCCCTGCAACAGTGTTTGGTTTATACTATGCTGAAGAATGAATGAATTAATTTATTTAGAAAGTTTATAAAATGATAGGCATATTTAGTAGACACAAACAAGCATAATTTGTTTAATTTGCCTATATTCAATTTACAGAAGGTTCTCTTAGATATAGTAGAAACACTTCTCAGCAAAGAAGAAACATCTTCATTTGAAAACGATGACCTATTTCTTCTTATTTTGCTCCCAACCCTAGGGTCTACACTTCAACTACCAAAGATCCACTCCATTCCCTTTTTTTGTTTGTTTTCAACCATGATGTTAATTGTAATAAAAATTCCATTTGGAGGAAATTTTAGAATAAAGCAAATGGAAAAAGCAAAGAGAAAAGTCTGTCCTTAAAGATGTTTCTCATATTTCTAGATCCTAGAGTCTTATAACATGCCCTCGACAGATTGCATCTGCCTTTCCCCTGAAAAGTAAACGCATGTTACTTTCCATTGAATGTTGTCAGAATCTCTTGTTCTATCTATTGTCAGTATCTGAGTTTATTATTTTCCACAGCATCTTAAAGAAAAGAACATGGAAAAAAAGCTTCCATGCATTTACATGCTATTAGCAATAGAAATCAAGATTAAACAGTTACAGCAAGAACTTAAGAACTCTCCACCTGCCATGCTCAATACTTTTTGGACAGAGAGATGTGGTGAAGGTTTGAGACTGTATTCTCCTTAGACAGGTAAGAGAGGAGCCCATGAGAGTTCAGTCAGCAATAGCTGTGGAAAGCAGAGGTGACACATTAGTTTTTATTGCAACGTTACATTGCAACGTTATATTGATTACACATAAAATATGGTGGATGAAATTGATTTTCTGAACACATTCTATATAGCCTTTGTATTTGATTTTCTTATACATTGATAGGAAAATGAGACCTGGAGTTTGTATATTTCTTCGAGAAAGAAAACAAATGTATCCCTCAAAGAGTTGACAACCATTGGGAGAGTTTTGCTATGCACCTTAACTTTGATAATTCATTTATTCTATTCCTATTTTCGTTCCATACCACTGAGGATAGTTACATTTATTGTTTCCTTTGTAGTGTAAAATCAGAGGAAAAATGAAGTTGTTCCCTAAAGCTGCATACATTACTGCTTATATTTGGTAATTTTTATCTAGATGATCCTTTGCTGCAATAGATTCTGGCAGCCTAAAATTTCTCTTCAGAATAAATGTCATGTAGCTCCTGAAAAATACTAATTGAAAGTATCTGCCTTTCACAAATGTAGTTAAAAACTACCATTAATAGCTGAAAATTGATTGAAGTAGACAACATCTGCTTTTAGAACCAAAGGCTCTAACAAATACTGTGTTTTGCTGGCAAGTGGGAATACACACGTTTCAGATATGCTATGGCATGTCACACACACAAGAAAATTAGCTTTCAAAGTGGTATGTCAACATTAATTTTCATAGTTTTGTAATATCTCTAATCATAACCAATGGGGTTAGACAAAAACACCTGCTGTCCTTTCTGTTATTTGTTTGGAAAATTAAATTCAGAGTAGCATGACTACTGTATAACTGGATATCCACCCTGGGGTAAAGTGTCTTCAAGTGTTCTTGCAATGTCAGCAGTTGGTATAAACATTACGTTCTAGAGGGACTGAACAATTCCAAATGAACACATTTGCATTACCTTTCTTAATAGATTTTCTGATTCAAAAATCAAGTAAAATAAATATGAGTTTTTATTTATGGAATAGTTATCTGAAGAGAAATTGAAGAACGAATCGAGCGACAAATATATTTGGCTATTTGCAAGTGAAATGCTTTTGATTCTATCATGTTCTCTTTTACTTAATAAATGAGTGCCTTCAGTTTCTTGAAATTTCTGCACACCAGGCAAATTTCAATTCTTCTACGTAACTTTAATAAACAATACTTTGGATATAGGAACACCATAATCCTCACAGTTATTCTCGAACTTAAAAGATTATTACTAATTTAAATCAAGCTATAGTTGGCGAAAAGGGAGCAATTGCCACTACTCTTGGGATATTTAAACTCCTATCTATGCAAAATATTGTTGACCTTATCAGCATAATGTCTTTGCAGAATATGGAACTAAAAAGAGTAAATACTCTTGTAATGCAATTGTTTCATGTTACAGCTAACTGTCTCATTGTTATTCACAACGAATAAATCTAAGAAGCATCTTGTTAAAGGTTTTACTACTGTAGTACCAATCTTTCAATATTTATGCTAAACAACTTTCTATAGGAATCTTGTCAATATAAACAAAAATGTGCACATAACAAAACACAAAATTTAATAAATGTTTATTAAGTTGCTACTCTGTAAATAATTGTTGAAAGCCTGCAAAGACGTACTAGCTAATCTTCAGAAGCCTACATTCAATCTTTACTAATTTTTAACAACTTATTAGCATGAAATGTTTAAACCTACACAAACAGCAGAGATTCCACATGAAGTTCCGGGTATTCATTAGCCAGTTTCAGCAACTGCCAACATTTGGTTTTACGGGTTTCATCTACCCCCTCCCACTTTTTGCGTGCGAGGCTGGGTGAGAAGGAGCAGGTAATTTAGAATGTTTTAAAGTAAATCCTCATGTTATTCCACCTTTAAATATTTTATGAACAATTCTTTATGTATCTTAAAAAAATTAAAATGTTTAAAGGGCATTAATGTACATAATCACAATTGCCATTATCATAGAACAAAATTAACCATAATTTTTTGACAGGGACAAATACCTAGACCATATTCAAATTTTCCTGATCATGCACAAATAATTCTTTTTAATTTTTAAGGACCAGGATCCAAAGAGAGTCCACTCCTTTTATTAGGTAGTCGTGTCCATTAATTTTTTTTTCCACCATGAGAATAGTTAGTGTGTTTATTCAATATATTTAGCTCCTTTGTGAAAATATCTCATATTTTTGACATGCACACTTTGCCTGTTACGCTTTTTCTTTTATTCTTTTTTAATGAAACGTAGTTGATTGTACATATCTGTGGGGTACAGAATTGGATGTCAATACAGGTGTGCGCTTTTTCAAGATAAAAGCAGCTCGTTGATTATTTTGCTACATTGCTGCTTCTAATGACTCTACCTCAGAGGGTTCTGCTCTGTTTTTTCACATCCAATCATTATTCTCTTCTCTCATATGTTCTGTCTTCATTGACCTAGAGTTTCATGTGTTCCTGTTTTATTTTTCTCTTCTAATGTTTTTGTTTGTTTTTACTGTAAATACATTTATTTTTCAGAGCTTTCAACCTTAAGAAACTTGAAAACACTCTCAAAATTTAAAGTGTTACAAATGCAAGATAAATTCACTTATGAACAGATAGCGGGATAAAACCTACTCTCCTATTGTATAGTTTTAAAAACAACGAACACACGATGGAGTGATGTCCGTTCACTTTTTAAAAATCCTTTCTTCTATTTTCTCCTCCTGACTTTGACTTTTTAATGAAACAAGGTTGGTTTTGTAAAGTAACCCACTCATTGGATTTGACCGATTGATGTCATTTAACTTGTTCCTGTTATCCCTAATTAACAACCTGTAAAGTAGAAGTTGTCATCAAAAGTTTGATTAGCTTCAAGTGCATTGTGCTTTTGGGGCAAAGGGTACAAATAAATCTAAGTGATACTGAATCTTTACTATCTTTTTATGTTTAAAATAATCATCTATCCTCAAATCTCTGTCTGTCTCTCTCTCTCTGTCTCTCTCTCTCACAAACACACACACACACACACACACACAATACATAGCTCTGATTTCAAATCAAACTCTGTGATTGTCTAAAAAATTTTCATTAAAAATATAGTACCAATACTGCCTATTTTAATAGAAAGTCCTTGGTTATATTCCTAGCTTAACTACACACTGATGCTAAATCTCCTTTAATTTACTCTTAAATCATTGCTTTATGTATAAACAAATGTATTGATTCATTTATTGGTGCTTTATTTTAATCCTGTAATAGACAAGTATATTTATGAGAACTTAATTTCTTAATTTAACTGGAGCGGCTAATACTTACTGACTTCCTACCGTGGTCCGGGTTCTTTTCTACACACCTTACTTTACTTACTCATTTATGACTCACCACGAACCTATGAGATAGGTGCTCATATCTTCTCCATTTTACAGAGAAGAAAATTAAATTACAGTGAGGAGTAAAGCAACTGAACATGAGCACTGAAATGGCTGAGCTGGGATTTGAACAAGTAATACGATACTCTTATGCACTACTTAACAGTGCCTTTCCATAAAACCAGCTTCTTCTTAAAGGCACAATAAAAGGTAATGGTTTTTCCTTCAGGTAATGAAAACATCAACCAATTCTACAAGATCCATATATATATACATGAAAGTGCTAAGAATGGGCGCCAGTACTGAGGGAGAGAGAATATCTTCAAAAGGGAAATAGAGAAAACCTAAATTATTCATTCATTTGTTTATTCATTCAAGCGATATTTATTGAGCTGATTTTTTTGTTTTATTCCAGGCATAATCATTAATTCAGTTTCTTTCAACAGATCATCTCAGGGCTTTCCTGGTTTGCTAACCTCTGAGAAAAACTGTTTCCTTATTAATAAGAACAGGTAAAATCTGAACTTTTAGAATCTGCTGAGGTAAGAAGGGAAGCAAAGGGTAATTGCTGTTTTTGTTTTTTCTAATTTTCCAATTTGTAGGTAAACAAAATATTCAATTAGATTCATTTCTGCGCTACCATTATCTGAATTAATATAAAAATATTTACTTGTTTTACATATGATGACTTCTGGATAGTTTCTAAATTTTAAGACATTATATTAGACTAAACTTTTTTTAAAAAAATGTTTCCTTTAAAAAAATTCATTGTTAATCATGTTCACTTACTCTGAGTGTGAATGTCTATATTTCAAGCAAGTTTTTAGTATTTTCTTAAAGCATATTACTAGGAAAAATCATGTGAGGACAGGGATGCAGAAAAGACAGGATTTAATTGTAGTTTTCTTTGACTAATGCCTTCCATATATCTTTTCATGTTATGAAAGCTTTTAGCTGGGAGCCTCCAGTTCTGGAATTTGCATCATCCACAACAGAGCCCTGTTGTGCTGCCCATGCACCACTCAGCTGGGGACAGTCTGTGGACCACTCCTCAGTGTTGGGGCGGTCAGGTCCAGTGCCACCATACTCAGTGTCCACTGATCCTCAAAGAGCAGCTGCTTATTTGACTTATCATTTTGCTATAAAGAAAGTCAGTAGTTTATTTGTGAGTCCATCAAACCTAACAAGTAGATGTCTTACTCCTGCATTCCCTTTTCTGTTTTCTTTCAAACTGCTAGATCAGAATTATTTTAACTTTTTAATTTTT
>NW_007726879.1:168026-169078 GCF_000696425.1 Galeopterus variegatus
GTTTTGAGGAAGAGGAGATCAACTGCTTTTTCTGGCCATAATAAAAAAGTATATTTGAAAAAAAATCCGAAGGCTAGTCATACGCAGCTAGTGATTCTGAATTCTAACAATATATAATTCTGAAAAGCTCAGTCTTCCTCATTCCTCTTAAGCATTATCTTTCCTGTACTGCAACCTTATTTCATTGCAGTCAATGCACAATGAACTTTTTCATAATACAATTTTAATATTCCATGAAAAGGGAATAGAAAATAATTTGTTGTATGTGACATGCCTATTAGAAAATAAAACATATTAAAAAAAAGAAAACAGTAGGTTCATTAACTACAACATGTAAATTTTGTCATTATAACTATTGTTTCCTTCTAATGTCAATCATTTAAATAAAATTTTACAAACCTAGTTTTTAAATACAGAATTTGCCTAAAACTTGTTGATTGTAAACAAAAGTTAGTTCCCTTTAAAAGTAATGTTTAAATTAAATGCACATAGTACTCACAGATAATGCATCTCTAGGTCTGTAAACCAAAAACAAACAAAAAAAGCATTAAGATAAACCATGACATAGCATACAGAATTGAAATTAAACTCAGGAAAATGCAAACAAGACACCATTTAGTATAGCACAACACGGCAACGAAGGAACAAAATGCCAGTAAATGAAATTATATATGGAATCATAAATAAAACAGGCAAATTGGCAAAGCTGAAAAAAAGTCTTAAATGCCAGCCTCCTACAGAATCTAACACAAAATAGTCTGGAGCTTTAGTTTGCTTTGTTAATGGCAGATTGCTACCAGCATAATCACCAAGAGCATAACAAAATGTGTTTCATTACTTAGAGACACAAACAGAATAAAAATAGTATATTAATATTAGAGATCAAAACAAAACCTCTTTTGTAAAAAACAAAACAAAACAAAACAAAATAAACTACATTTTTGTAGAGCTAAAAGCTAAAGCTGTTAAAATGTGTGGATTTATAGAAGTAAATAATTTTTCTATAAATAAATGTTATAAATCTAATTACCTTGTTTCTCCTCTTTTGAAAT
>NW_007726879.1:169188-170153 GCF_000696425.1 Galeopterus variegatus
AAATTCATAAATATATGTAATAAATATATAATGTAAAATAAGAAACAAATTATTGGTATGCTAATAAGTGCATGTGGAGTTTTTAAAAAACAGAAACTACATGGACTGAAATAATCCAAGGATATGGTACATGAACTGAGGCTTGTAGAATGAATATAATATGGATACAATGCTAGAGGGACATTACTGTGGAGAATAATATGTCACATGGGTAGTAAGCAGTGGAGTGACAACAGTGTTTCAGTTTGTCTTTAACTGCCTGAGGGTCCTGTCCACTTGTAGGTCCCACCATCAACTTAAATTCAGCATGTATAATATTAAATCCTTTTCTCTTTTTTTAATATTATTATTCTGCCATTGAATACATTGTTCATTCAAATACATAGTCTTGAATTCATTCATTTGTTCATTCATGTATTGGTTCACTCAAATACTTGCAGACTAGATATTGATATTACTCTGAGTTGAAGTGTCCTTCAAAAGTTCGAGTCCACCTACTATGTCAAACTGCGTAACTACTTATATCTGCAAAGACTCTATATCCAATAAAGAGTAACTACTTACCTCTGCAAGAGGTAAGTAGTTAAACTTAAATGAATACATACAGGATTAGGGTGGGCTCTAAATACAAATACTGGTGTCCTTATAAGAAGAGGAGATGGCAGAGTTGGAAACATACAGGGGAAAAAAAACATGTGACTATGGAAGCAGAGATTAAAGTAATGCAGCTAGTCACATAGGCAACTAAGTAGGCCAAGGCAACCACAGCCTAATGGTGACTACTGTATAATTGTTCACCCCCAAGGGGAAAGGGGCCTGGCTTGTTTACTGCTTATTCTGATGCTTGCTGTTTGCTCAAAAAGTGTTGGACTCTTGACCCTGGGTTTCTCAGCTGTGACAAAAACCCATCATATGTAAAGCATCCACCTGCACACCTCACATAACCCTGTGTAAACTGGAGGCAA